>NC_057734.1:50767423-50778305 GCF_004010195.1 Chiloscyllium plagiosum
GTGTTGGACTGGAGTGTACAAAGTTAAAAATCACACAACATCAGGTTGTGGTCCAGCAGGTTTGGTTGGGGGCTTTTGGGGCGACGCTCCATCAGGTGGTACCACCTGGTGGGGGAGCGTCGCTCTGGGGGCTGGTGTGCTTCCAGTTAAACCTGTTGGACTGTAGCCTGGTGTTGTGTGATTTTTAACTTAGATGTTTGTTGGTTAAGAAGA
This sequence comes from Chiloscyllium plagiosum, assembly GCF_004010195.1. Lineage (NCBI taxonomy): Eukaryota > Metazoa > Chordata > Chondrichthyes > Orectolobiformes > Hemiscylliidae > Chiloscyllium > Chiloscyllium plagiosum. The sequence continues at coordinate 50,767,637 of NC_057734.1, forward strand.
GAAAAGAATCTTGAGGTAATGAAGAAGGAAATCTCTTGACATTGGAGCTAAAAGCTGAGCTTTGAAGGAATGAGGACTTTCGTTACAACAGGTTCTGTGCTGGTGTGCTTCCAGTTAAACCTGTTGGACTGTAGCCTGGTGTTGTGTGATTTTTAACTTAGATGTTTGTTGGTTAAGAAGAGAAAAGAATCTTGAGGTAATGAAGAAGGAAATCTCTTGACATTGGAGCTAAAAGCTGAGCTTTGAAGGAATGAGGACTTTCGTTACAACAGGTTCTGTAAATGTGCAAAATTCTGATTTTAAACAAGGTATTTCATCCTATGCCAAAGAAGCAATTCCCTTGCATGGTTAAAGGATACAGACTTCTCAGGGAACTGAAAATTGGCTAAAGCACAAGTGATATTGAATGGGATAGGAGTCAGTGCTGAATATACAAATCATTTGGAATTGGGGCCATTAACAAAGTTGTGTAAGTTTGAAGATGGCAGGGTTGAAACACCTGAGAATGGGCAAAATAAATATAAAGATGTGAAGATAAAAGGTGGCTGAAGAGCAGCTAATTGTATTTAATGTAGACAAAGGCAAAGTACTATGTAGGAAAACCAACAGTGGGAATGTGACCTTTATAGCTCTAGGCTACAGGATACACCATAAGCAATGGATTTGGGAATATTAGTGCATAGATCACTGAAACCAGCAGTGTCAGCAATGAGGGATGATGATATCTCGAGAGGGGCAGAGAGAAAGGGCACAAATGCTTGCATAGTAATTGTTCTTCACATGCACCTGGATTATTGGCTCCAGCTGGGATTTTTCTGATCCCCTGAGTGATTTAGGAGAGTAAGCTGTCCATCAAGTGCTCAACGTTAATCAAGTTTTTTCTAACTTGCCTGCTTACTTTGATATAAACTGCTGCAGGGAAAAGCCTTTAGCCATCATTCAAAACCACTATTTCACCATGGTTTCCTTTTTTGTATGAAATATTGAGCTTTCTTTGAGAATGGTTGGTTTTTAATGTATTGGAATGCACTGCAAGATCACACAAACAGCAATGTGGTAATGCCAAGATAAACTGATGGTGATCAAAGGATAATAACTGGCCAGGACAGAGAGGATAACTCCCACTCTTTCAAATACTGTTGTGGGATCCTTTGTATCCCTTTCAAAGAAACAAATAACCTTGCACTTGTTGTTTTCAATAATTTGGGAAAAATGAACAGCAACTGGATATAAAATACCATCAAACTGGTACTTGGGATGTTGGTCTGATGCCAATGTCCTTTGTACAGATGGTTTATAGTTACCAGGAAAGGTCAACTTTCTCCTTCATTGTTTGCATTATATTCTGCTCTCAAAAGCTAAGATCACAAATGTATCAGTAGTTTCAGAGGCAAAGTTCCTAAATATGTTGGCACTCAACAAACCAAGATTTTTCTGGCTCAAGGGCATTGCAGAAAGGAAGATTAGTACATGTAGCCCCATGGATTTTCCATGCGGCGTTTTGTTGGAACCTCAATCAACCTTTTCTTTTGCAATAATTCTCTCACAGGTTCTCCCAATAACCCCCTATTAATATTCACTTAACCATTTCTCTCTCCTGCAATATGAGGAAACTCCCCTTTTCTGTAACACTGCACCTTTACATTTGTCATCCCTTTGCTGAGGTAGTTGATCAAAACTGAAACACTGGCCACACAAATCTGCAACGGATTGGGAGGATATTACATTCCTGCAAGGAATGGGCTGAAGGCAGGAGCAGGATCTCTCCCAACACTTCATTTGCCAATAATGGTTATAGACCCTAGTGTTACTGGAACCCAGGCAAGTCTCTAATATATGCTTGAAATGAAGGCATCTAATATGCACATTTAATTATACATGCACGTTATTTAGATTGATAAATTCTTGATGTCACAAGGAATTAAGGTCTACGGGGAGAACGAGGGTAAGTGGAGTTGAAATGCCCATCAGCCATGATTAAATGGCGGAGTGGACTCGATGGGCCGAATGGCCTTACTTCCACTCCTATGTCTTATGGTCTTGTACAACATTCCAGGGGTTATCATTGAATTAAACCATCCACATAAATACTGTGGCTTTGAGAGCTGTTCAGAGGCTTAGAATATTGCAGCAAGTAACTCACCACCTGACTCCCAAAAGACTATCCACCATCTGAAAGTTAGGCGTGTGATGGGATACTCTCCATTTGCCTGGATGAGTGCAGCTCCAACAGCAGTTACGGTGTTTGACATGATCAGGACAAAGCAGTCTGCTAAGTTAGTACCTCATCTACCTCCCGAACCTTTTACTCCCTTCACCAACATGCAGTGGTTGCAGTGTTTCAGTAACTCAAGAGTCCTGAGACAGCACCTTTCAAACCCATGACCTCTACCAGCAAGGAGAACAAGTTCAGTAGATACGTGTGAACACCATCACCTGCCAGTTCCTCTCTAAGTCACACTGCATCCTGACTTGGGAGTATAACACCATTCCTTCACCTGTTGGGTCAAAATCCCTCCATAACTGCATTTTGTGTTATCTCACTAACATCAGAGTTCTGAAAGGTAGATTAGATTAGATTCCCTACAGTGTGAAACAGGCCCTTCGACCCAACAAGTCCACACCGACCCTCCGAAGAGCAACCCACTCAGACCCATTCCCTTACATTCACCCCTGACTAATGCAACTACCTCTATAGGCAATTTAGCACGGTCAATTCACCTAACTTGCACATCTTTGGACTGTGGGAGGAAACCCACGCAGACACTGGGAGAATATGCAAACTCCTCATAGTCGCCCAAGGTGAGAACTGAACCTGGGTTTCTGGCACTGTGAGGCAGCAGTGCTGACCACTGAGCCACCGTGCCACCCCATCATACCACCTCTTTCAAGGGCAATTAGGATCAGGCATTAAATTCTGGCCCCGCAACACCTACGTCCTATGAAGGAATGAAACTCAAATCAGCCTGAAATAAAAATTGTGTATAAAACCTTTTCATAGTTAAGGAGATGAGACCATCTAGTTTTGATCAGCTAACTAAACAACAGAATTAAACCAGTAGCCTTTCCTGACCATCTGAACCACACTGAACAATGCAGCAGGCATCCTGAAGGACTTTAGCATTTATCAGTGAGATAGCAGTGTGAGTCAGTGCCAATTTATGCTGGCTCCTGTTGAACAAAGCTTTTGGATGTTAAGAACACCTGGGGACTTGCGTGCTTTAATTCTAAATAAATAACTTATACCGTTGAAACTGATGAGGGGGGAAAACCCCATCAAATGTGCACTTTGAAGACTGAGTGTAAAGATTGTGGAGTCTCCTGCCCTGACTTCTCTGGTACGGAGTATTTTGCCATCAGCATTTTTACAATCCATTACTGCACATGATGATGAAATGCAAACCACAATGTCTGAAGGAGATGATTAAATCCCTTTTAACTTGCCCAAACCTAATGAAACCTGTTCGTCCCAAAGGAAGCTTTGTATGTTCTGCCTGGGAGTCATTAATTCACAGTACTGCTCTCCCACATGGTCACTGAAATGGCTCTGACTCATCTTTCTGTTTATATCTGCAATGAATCACTGCAGTCAGAGGTTCAGTGTCTGTTGAGCCAAAACACTAACATGTGACACAGCACCCGAACAACCAAGGAACAGGAGAAGCTAACTGACTGAACCCAGCTCGGGGGAATGTGAAAATCTCTCTCAGTTCCAACTTTTCTGAAGGAAATGCAGATTGACATTGCTACTTTGTTGTTAATTGAATGCTTTTTGAAAAGGAACGGGAACTGGAACACTTCACACTCGATTCTTAGCAGTGTCACTCAATTCAAGTGGTTGATCAAAATCCCAAATCCAACCTTGGTCAATTGATTACAGAAGGATTTTGGGGTTTAAGACCATAGCTCCCTGACAGTGGCCACGCAAGTAGATGGGGTGGAATAGACGGTATATGGCATGCCGGCCTTTATTGGTCGGGGAATTGAGTACAGGAGTCAGGATGTCATGTTGCAATTTATAAGACTTTGCTTAGGCCACACTTAATTAAGAATATTGCGTTCAATTCTGGTCACCACATTACAGGAAGGATATGGAGGCTTTGGAGAGGGTGCAGAAGAGGTTTACCAGGATGCTGCCTGAATTAGAGGGTATGAGCTATAAGGAGAGACCATAGAACATAGAACTGAACAGCACAGAAATGGGCCCTCCGGCCCACGATGTTATGCCAACATGACGCCAAATTAAACAAATCCTTTCTGCCTGCCCTTAGTCGATATCTCTCTATTCCATGCATATGCATATGCTTAAAAGGCCCTATTACATCTGACTCAACCACTACCCCCTGGCAGCGCATTCCAGGCTACTACCACTCTCTGTATAAAACTTGCCCCTCACATCTCCTTTGAACTCTTTTCCCCCCCCCACCGCCACCTTAAATGCATGCCCCTAGTTTTAGACATTTCAAATCTGGGAAAAAGATTCTGACCGTCAACTCTCTCTATGCATCTCATAATTTTATAGATGTCTAACAAGTCTCCCCTCAGCCTCTGCTGCTCCAGAGAAAACAACCTGAGGGTGCAACAGAGGCTTACCAGGATGCTGTCTATATTAGAGGGAATGAGGTATAAGGAAAGGCTAGAAAAACTCATTGTTTTCTCTGGAGTGGCAGAGGCTGAGGGGAGACTTGATAGAAGTCTATAAATGAAATGTGTAGATAGGGCTGATGGTCAGAATCTTTTTCCTGGAGTTGAAATGAGGGGCAAGATTTATATAGACAGTAGTAGGCGTCTGGACCGCACTGCCAGTGCTGGTGGTTGAGGCAGATATGATAAGGGCATTTAAGGGACTTATAGATAAGCAAGGAATGGAGGGATATGGACCAAGGGCAGGCAGAAGGGATGAATTTATTTGACATCATGTTCAGCACAACACTGTGGGCCGATGGGCCCGTTCGTGTGCTGTACTGTTCTATGTCTTATGTCCTAGTGATTGCAACAAGGTCAGCCAGCCTGCAAAGTAAGGACAGCTCCATACCACCCATCATCCAGATAAAGCAATCCAAACTTTGAAGGCTAGCTGACCTCATTTCAATCACTACAAGAATTATCTCTGTTTCTCCATTTAATTAAAATCTGTTGCTTTCCATAAATGTTGTTCTTTTTCATGAAATCAAACTAATTCTCCGTTCCTGAACATTCCAGGGCTGGAGTCATGAACTGAGTCTCCCCAGTCAGAAGGAGAGGCCTGGGAGATGGCACTTACAGTCCCATCACAAGGATCTATTGCAACCAACTGAACATGCTTTTCATAACAGTGCTGGGGCTACCTCAGCATTCCTTAATCCTCGCCGCTGTGGTGTTCCTGATCTACCATCTGGGAAAAATATCCAACATGGCTCCTCAAAAAGGAAACGACGCTTTGTGCTGGCAGGAGGACGGTGGAACAAAACTGACCTAACATATAAGTAGGAGATTACTCTCTATAGAATTACCCAGGATCATACTGTACCCAGTGATGTAGATAGGTTTGCTCTATGTTAACCCATGTAATGTATGCCATGAACAGTGGATGTTTAGTCCAATATTTTGTAGTTTACATACTGACTATCGTATTTACATTGTGTCTGTGTGATATTGTAGCAATCTGGGTTCTGTGCTCCCTGAGATTACATTGCATACATATAGCTGCCCAAACACCGACACATCGAGTGAAGACCATTCAGTAACCTTTTTATATTAGAATGTTGAATGTTGTGATATCATGTAACTTAAAGGTACAGTGCCTGTGTGGTCAGGAACCTATGCCATAATACAACATACTGACCATCCCAAGGGGACTCTACCAGGGATTGGACCTTGTCCATCCTGTTTCCTATCACTTTGCCAATTTCCTGTCCATTTTGCTACTGTTCCCTTTTATTCCATGAGCTATAACATTTTGCTCTCAAGTCTGTGTAGCTTTGTATCAAAGTTAAAAATCACACAACACCAGGTAAAAGTCTAGCAGGTTTATTTGGAAGCACTAGCTTTCAGAGCACTGCTCCTTCATCAGGTGAAGGAGCAGCGCTGTGAAAGCTAGTGCCTCCAAATAAGCCTATTGGACTATAACTTGGTTTTGTGTGATTTTTAACTTTGTCCACCCCAGTCCAACACCGGCTCCCCCACATCATAGCTTTGTATCAGATGTCTTCTGGAAGTCCATGTCCATCAGATTAACAACATTGTGCACCTCATCCTTCTCCGCTACCCCATCAAATAACTCCATCAAGTTAATTAAATATGACTTTCCTTTAGAAATCAATGCTAGCCGTATTTACTTGCAGTTGTCCATGTCGCTATTTAATTCTGTTCTTGATCATAATTTATAGAAACTTCTCCACCACCAAGGTTTATCTAAGGTCTGTAGTTGCATGGCCTATTAGAATCCCTACAGTGTGGAAACAGGCCATTTGGCCCAACAAGTGCACACTGACACTCCGAAGAGTAACCCACCAAAGCCCATTCCTCTACTGTATTACTCTACATTTACTCCTGACTAATGCATCTAACGTACATATCCCTGAATACTTTGGGCGATTTTATCATGACCAATTCACATCACCTGCACATCTTTGGATTGTGGGAGGAAACTGGAGCACCTGGAGGAAACCCATGCAGACACAGGGAGAATGTGCAAACTCAGTCACCTGAGGCGGGAATTGAATCCAACTCCCTGGGGCTGTGAGGCAGCAGTGCTAATCATTGAGCCTCTGTGCCACTTATTGGTCTTGCCGTTGCCTCCACAATTTCCAGCCTTTCTTCCTTCAGTAGCTTTAGATGCATCTTATCCAATCCCAGTGCTTTGTCACTTCTAAATATGGATAGCCTATGTAATACCTCCTTATCGATTGTTAAACCTTCAGGAGTCTTAACTGCTTCCTCATTCACCATTCACCAGTGCTTTCTTCCTTTGTAAAGACAATACCTGTATTCATTTAACACCCCAGTTATGCCTCTTTCTGCCATGTGTAATTCCCTACTTTGGCCCCAAATCAGCCACACTCCTCCACTTACTCCCTTTTTTACTATGTGTTTGCTTACAAGAGACATTTAGATTATTTTTTATTGGCTGCCACTCTCTTTTCTTACTCCCTTTTTGCTTCATTAATTTGCTATTTTACTTCCTGACTGAACTTACTATATTTGGCCTGACTCTCTGTTGTATTATCTTATCTGACACTTGATACTTCTATTTTTCCTTCACCTTAATCTGTATCTCTTTTGTCATCCACAGGACTCTGGGGTGCTTTGCTTTATCTTTGCCCTTTATGGAAAATATATCTTGATTGTCCAAAGCTAAAAGGCAGCCCATTATCCAGTTATAGTTTTTCCTGCCATCCTTTGATTCAGTCTATCTGGGTCAGATCCATTCTTGGTCCATTGAAGTTGGCTTTCCCCTGTTAACTATTCTTACTCTGGAATGTTCTTTAATCTGTTCCATAGTCTGCCTAAACCTTTTATGGGGATGGTGATTACTGACTCCCCCATAGCCTATCCATCATCTACAAGGTACAAGTCAGGAATATGTTGGGATACTCCCCATTTGCCTGGATGTGTGCAATTCCAATAACACTCAAAATTCAAGATTATCCAGGACAAAGGGACCATCTTGATGGGGATCACATTTCACATCTTCAACATTCACTCCCTTCACCACTTGGCACAATAGCACAGATGCACTGCAGTAACTCACGAAACCTCCTACAGTAGCATCTTTTAAACATCACAACTACTGCCATTTTCAAGGGTAACTCCGGATGGACAATTAATGCTGGACCAGCCAGCAATGCCCACACCCTGAGAAGAATATTTTATGGGTCTTCTAGAGTCAATGTTGAGTTCAAAAACTTTAGGCCAACTGCTCTCTTCCATTCTTTTCTTTTCTTTTCTTTACTTGTTTGTTTTTCACCTATTTTTGCTTTCAGATAACATGTCTTTCTATTTTTGTTCCTATCCTGCATTTCCTGAGCATCCCGTATTCAGGAATATTTAGCACCCAGTTTCCTCAAGCCAGATCTGTTATTTCCACAACATGATATTTCTGCAGAGTAATCTCTGCCCATAATTCCCCAATTCTAAGTACAGTATCACATTCCCTAAATTCACATAAATGCACAGTAATCCTGATTAGACTTTATTCCTTTCTCCCTTACTATTTCCTACTCTAGTTTTATTTATCTCTTCTGGTAGTGTTGCACCTTGCTATTCTGCTCTGATGTTATTTTCTTCCCCATACCCTACAAAGTTTAAATTCACCCCAGTAACACCAGCAGCTAGCCCTGCAGGAAGTTCTATTTAGCTGTGGCACTTTGGCTTTTAAAATTGAGATAGTTATTGGCCCTAACAAAGCTACAAATTGATGATCTGCCTTTATGTTTTTGTTGAGTTGATTGGGAGATCCTGAATATATCTCTAATAGCATCCTGGAAATATTCAGTGCTGAGGGCAGTGGTCGCTTTCAAAGCTATTCGATATACAGTGCCATCAGGCAACCAGTTTTCCTGTAGGAGACAGGATGTAACTGCCATCTTATTAGCAGCATCCAGAAACACGGCTGTCAGCAATCCAAGAGATGGAGTGTTGGCTTGTACTTCCAGCTGGGTACTGTCTCTGAGTTATCCTTTTTATTGCAGCCTCTCTGATTACCAATTCTAGGCCCCAGCACGGTGACTGTGTTGTTGCAAATGATCACCTAGCTCCTGTTCCCTGATCCCCCTCTGCCCAAAAGCAAGTTCCACCCTGACCCTCGTCTCAATATCTTCATAATGCAGAAATGAATCTCTTGCCAAGGCAAAGCCTTTCCCACTGGAGGGAGTCATAGTTATATACAATAGGAACAGCCCTTCAGCCCACCATTAAACACCAAACTACATTAATTTCATTTACCTGCACTTGGGCCATAGCCTACTATGCCCTTGCATTTTAAGTGCTCATCCAGGTGCTCCTTAAATGTTGCGAGAGTACACTCCTCCACCAATTTGTCAGGTAGCAAATTCCATATTTCTGCCATCCTCTGGGTGAATTTCTTGTTCTCCCTAACCCTTACTCCTTACTTTAAACTTATGCCCTCTGGTCTCAGACACATCTGCCATGGGGAAAAGATCCTCATGAGCCACCCTATCTGCCCTTCTCATATTTTTGTATACCTCAAGCAGAATCCCTCACCCCCAAGCTTCCTGTGCTGCAAGGATTTTTCCTCCCAGTCCAATAGTGTGGTGACCAGAATTGCACAGAGAACCTCTTAAAGGTAAGAAAGCAGCTCTGTCATTCATGGCTCTAATAGAATAATAATTGCTGTATTCATCACTTTCTACCTGACTTCCCAAAGAGTTCCATTAACTACAATTCTATTCATGCTGTTGGTTCAATGATAAATTTCAGAAAGCTCAGGAAACCTGTGGATCCATGTTCTCTGGAGCTTCTATTTGTGTCTGACCAGCTTGTTGTACAGTGCAGTGTCTTTACGACTACCACAGAACCATCTTTGCACATGTTGTGAAGAGCACATTGCTTGTGTGCTGTGTGCCTGTTTGTTCTCCACATGGGGATTTCCCAATCAGAGAGAAAGTTGCTGCATATTCATTGTTAGATTTGAACAAGCTTTAAAATATTGTTGAAACTGATTAATGAATAAACAGTGTTTAAATTACTAACCAACCTCCCCTGGAGTTGACGTATAGCTGCTAAATGAGGGCAGGTTCAGCACAGGCCCAGACCTGCCAATCTATTTTGGTGAACTTAATCTCCCACTACCACCACTTACAGAAAGACTGTTATCCCTGGTTAAAATTTCATCGAACGCGCCTAGGGGGTTTGTCAATGTTGACAGCTCCTGAAGTGTTGATCTATACAAAGCAGCAAGGTTGCTGCACATCTGACTGAACCCCTCGCTCTCTCAGAATAAACTATCACAGGTTTCTTTTTTTTCTAGAATAGTGCGATTTCCTTGGCAACTCAACCAAGTAAAAGTAAGACAAGCTATTGCTGAAGCAGTGAGAGTGTGGAGTGATGTGACTCCCTTGACATTTACCGAGGTACAAGACACCAGTGCTGATATTATCATTGAGTTTACACGGTAAGAGTCACTGAGGATGGAGAGAGAACCCTCTGTTCAACAGCCACAATCGAAATGCAGTCGATGAAGATATTTAGTTGATAGCAGGTCCAGAACAGTCCTAACCTGGACTCGGTACCAGTGTGAGATGACAGGCCATCATGGAGGCTGTTTGAGAAGGCATTGCCTTCATGGTATTATCACCAGACTATTAATCCAGAAACTCAGCTAATATTGTGGGGACCTGGTTCAGATACCATCGTGGCAGATGGTGGAATTCAAATTCAACAAAGAATCTGGAATTAAGCATCTAATGATGACCATGAAGCTATTATGGATAAAGAGTGGAGCTAGAAATAGCACAGCAGGTCAAGCAGCGTCAGACGAGAAGGTGACTCAATGTTTCAGGTCAGAACCTTTCATCAGGACTGGGGGAGGGGAAGGGGGTTCCAAATAAATAGAGGGAGGGAGAAGGGACTGTGGGAAAGATGGGTGGGATGGTGATAGATTGATGCAGGTAGCTGTGATTGGTCAGTGGGAAGGGTGGAGTGGATAGGTGGAAAAGGAGATAGGCAG
>NC_057734.1:50778473-50783709 GCF_004010195.1 Chiloscyllium plagiosum
TTCCGCCTAGGGAGCTTACAACCATATAGCCTTCCCACAGAATTCACCAGCATCCTAACCTTCCCACCCCCCACCTCATTCCAGCCCTCTCTCTCCACCCCTACCTTAACCTAACCCTATTGTCCATCTTCCTTCCCACTTATCTGCTGGACCCTTCCTACTGATCAATCACAGCCACCTCCTACCTGCATCCACTTAGCACAATCCCATCCACCTTTCCCTAGCCCCACCCCCTACCTCTATTTCTCAGCCCCCTTCCCCTCCCCCAGTTCTGATGAAAGATTCTGATCTGTAATGTTGAGTCCCCTTCTCCTCTGATGCTGCTTGACCTGCTGTGCTTTTTCCAGCTCAATTCATTCTGACTTTCCAGCATCTGCAGTCCTCACCATCTCCATGAACTCCATTACCTGTATTGTCAATTGTTGGGAAAAATTCATCTGGTTGCCTAATATCCTTTAGGGAAGAAAATCTGTCATCTTTACCTTGTCTGGCTTACATGTGCTGACTCTGAACTGCCCTCTGGCCAATAGAGATGGGTAATAAATGCTGGCCTAGCCAGAGATGGCCACGCCCCATGAGTGAATACAGCAAATGACCAAGTGCTGGGAGGCAGCTTTCTAACTGGGCCCAGCAAAGTGGAAAATTGCTGTGCAGATTCGCACTGACCATGTGCATTTGCCATCGTTACTTGGAATTTGAGATTTTCTTTCCGACAAAAGTGAATATAAAATACTTACCTCGTGAATTGGCAGAGCGAAGGCTGAATATGGGTAGAAACGGGCACTGGGGACTGCTGGGTAAGTGAACTAATATTTTCGGGCAGTTGCTAAAACTGAAAGAGTATATATGTAGTGTTTCCCACCCGTCCTCCTCTTCTAACCAAAAAAAGAGACTCTGTATGGAGGGTTGGTAAAGTAAGGCTTTTTTAAAATCCCATTTAGAGCATAGGGGATGGCCAATGCATGCTCTTCTTGCAGGATATTGAAGGTAAGGGTTACCATTAGTGTCCCTACTGACATCACCTGCGAGAAGTGCACCCAACTCCAGCTCCTCACAGACCGTGTTAGGGAACTGGAACCGGATGAACTTCAGATCATTCGGGAGACTGAGGGGCTGATCGAGCGAAGTTACAAGGTCTGCGCCGAAATGGGTCGCGCCAAATCGGCCGCGCCGAATCGCTCACTCCAAAGTGGCTGCGCCGAATGGTCCTACATCCCCTGTGGCCGTTACCCTCAATAATAAGTATACCGCTTTGGATATTGTTAGGGGGTACAATCTACCAGGGAAAGGCCACAGTGGTCAAGTTTGGGGCACTGAGCCTGGCTCTGTGTCTCAGAAGGGAAGGGGGGAGAATAGGAGAGTGATAGTGATAGGAGATTCAATGGTTAGAGGAACAGACAGGAGATTCTGTAGTTGTGAACAAGACTCCTGGATGGTATGTTGCCTTCTGGGTGTCAAAGTCAGCAATGTCTCAGATCAAGTCTGCTGGATTCTTAAGGGCGAGGTACAGAAGTCATGGTCCACATCGGTACCAATGACATAGCTAGGAAAAGGGATGACGACCTGAAAAGTGAATATAGAGAGTTAGCTTGGAAACTAAAAGGCAGGCCAAGCAGAGCATAATCTCCGGGTATTACTGGTGCACGGGCTAGTGAGGCTAGGAACAGAAAGCGAGTGCAGCTGAACATGTGGCTGCAGAGCTGGTGTAGGAGGGAGGGCTTCAGATATATGGATCATTGGGACACCTTCTGGGGAAGGTGGGACCTGTACAAAGAGGACAGGTTGCACCTGAACTGGAGAGATACCAATATCTTGGGTGGGAGGTTTGCTGGAGTTCTTTGAGAGGGTTTAAACTAGTTTGGCAGGGGGGGTGGGAACTAGAACTACGGATCAGAGGATGGAGTAGCTGGTGAACAGTGTGCAGAGAATCTGTGAGGAAGGATAGACAGTTACAGTCAGTGTGCCTATTTTAACACAAAAGGTGTCGGGAATAAGGGTGATGAACTTAGAGAATGGATCAGTACTTGGAGCTACGATGTTGTGCCCATTACGAAGACTTGGATATCACATGGGCAGGAATGGTTGTTGGATGTTCCAGGGTTTAGATATTTCAAATAGAATAGGGAGGGAGGCAAAATAAGTGGGGGATTGGTATTGCTAATCAGGGATGGTATCACAGCTGCAACAAGGGAGGTCATCGAAAAGGGTTTGTCTACAGAGTCAGTATGGGTGGAAGTCAGAAATAGGAAAGGATCAGTCACTTTATTGGGAGTTTTCTATAGAACCCCGCCCCCAACAACAACAGAGACGTGGAGGAGCAGATTGGGAGGCAGAGTTTGGAAATGTGCAGAAGGAGCAGGGTTGTTGTCATGGGTGACTTGAACTTGCTTAGTGAAAATTGTTTGGAAAGAGCAGATTTTGTTAGGTGTTCAGGAAGAATTCCTGACTCAATATGTAAATAGGCTGACTGGAGGGGTGGCCATATTGGTTTGGTGCATGGCAACGAACCAGGTCTGGTTTCAAATCTCTGTGGGAGACCATTTCGGTGATCGTGATCACAACTCCCTGACCTTTACTACAGTCACAGAGAGGGATCAGAGCAGGTGGTATGGGAAAGTATTTAATTGGGAGGTGTTCTCAGGGAAATGCACAACAGAAATGTGGAGGTTGTTTAGGGAGCACTTGCTGCGAATGTTGGGTAGGTTTGTCCCACTGATTCAAGGAAGGGATGGTAGGGTGAAGGAAACTTGCATGACAAGAGTTGTGCAGTGTCAAGAGGAAGAAGGAAGCTTGCTTAAAGTTGAGCAAGCAAGGGTCAGAGGGCTCTAGAGGTTTATAAGGTAACTGGGAACGTACTGAAGAAGAGACTTAGGAGAGATAGAAGGGGGCATGAAAAAGCCATGGTGGGTAGGATTAAGGAAAATCCCAAGGCGTTCTACACTTATGTGAGAAACAAGAGGATGGCCAGAATGAAGGTAGGGATGATAAGGGTTAGTGGAGGCGACTTGTGCCTGGAGTAAGAGGAGGTAGGGAAGGTCCTTAATGAATACTTTGCTTCAATATTCACTAGTGAGAAGTACCTTGTCATTTGTGAGGAGAGCATGAAACAGGCTGATATGCCCGTGGGCCAGACAGGATATACCCTAGGTTATGACAGGAAGTGAGGGAAGAGATTGCCGCTCCTTTGGCGATGATCTTTGCGTCCTTACTGTCCACTAGAGAAATACCAGTTGATTGAGGGTGGCAAGTGCTATTATCTTGTTCAGGGTAACCCTGGGAATTGCAGGTGAGTCAGTCTTATGTCTGTGGTGGGCAAAGTATTGGAGATGATTCTGAGATACAGTATTTAAGATTTTTGGAAAAGTATAGTTTGCTAACAGATAGCATGGCCTAGTGAGGGGCAGATCTTGCCTCACAAGTGTTGTTGAATTCTTTGAGGATGTGACCAAACATATTGATGAAGGTAAAGCACTGGATGTGGTGTATATGAATTTTAGCAAGGCTTATTCAGAACATAAGGAGGCATAGAATGAAGGAAAAATTGGCTGTCTAGACACAGAATTGGTTGGCCCATAGAAGACAGAGGATGATAGTAGATGGAAAGTATTCAACCTGGAATTCGGTGACCAGTGGTGTTCTGCAGGGATCTGTTCTGAGACCTCTGCTCTGTGATTTTTATAAAGGGATGATGAAGTGAAAGGGTGGGTTAGTAAGTTTGCTGATGACACGCAGATTGATGGAGTTGTGGATAGTGTGGAGAACTGTTGTAGATTGCAACGGGACATTTGACAGGATGCAGAGCTGGGCTGATAAGTGGCAGATGGAGTTCAACCTGGCCAGGTGTGAAGAGATTCATTTTGGAAGGTCGAATTTGAATGTAGATTACAGTGTTAAAGGCAGGATTCTTGACAGTATCGAGAAATAGAGGGATCTTGGGGTCCACATCCATAGATCCCTCAAAGTTGCCACCCAATTTGATAGGGTTGTTAAGAAGGCATATGGTGTGTTGGCCTAGATTAGCAGGGGGATTGAATTTAAAAGCTGCGAAGTTATGCTGCAGCTGTACAAACTCTTGGTTAGGCCACACTTGGAATATTGTGTTCAGTTTTGGTCTCCTCATTATAAAAAGTATGTGGAAGCTTTAGAGAGTATGCAGAGGAGATTTACCAGGATGCTGCCTGGACTGGAGGGCATGTCTTATGAAGAAAGGTTGAGGGAGCTAGGGCTTTTCTTTTTGGAGCAAAGAAGGATGAGAGGTGACTTGATAGAGGTGTACTAGATGTTGAGAGGCCTAGATAGAGTGAATAGCCAGAGACTTTTTCGCAGGGCGGAAATGTCTATCACATGGGGGCATTATTTTAAGGTGATTGGAGGAAGTTTTGAGGGGAGATGTCAGAGGTAGGTTCTTTAGACAGAGGGTGGTGGGTGCATGGAATGCACTGCCAGCAGGGACATTGGACCAACTCTTGGATAGGCACATGGATGATAGTAAAATGAAAGGTTTGTGGGTTAGTTTGATCTTAGAATAGGATAAAAGTTCAGCACAACGTTGAGGGCCAAAGGGACTGCACTGTACTGTTCTATGTTCTCGGGGGGGCGGTAGAGTAGCAGGAATGACGTAAGCGAGCAATGGCAGACATTTTAGGGAGGTAATTTATGACTCGCAGCAAAAATCAGGAGGAAAGATTCTGAGAGGGACGAACCAACTATGGCTAACCAAGGAAGTTGAGGAGAGTATTAAGTTGAAAGAAAAGCCTTCAAGGAGGCCCAAGTCATGATAGCCCTGAAGACTGGGATAAATTCAGAATCCAGGAAAGGACAACTAAAATAAAGAGAAATTATGACACATATTAGCAAGATATATAAAAACATATAAGAGCTTCTTTAAATATATAAAAAGGAAGAGAGGGGTTGAGGTGATCATAGGCCCCTTGGAAAATGAATCTGGGGAATTGGTTATGATTAGGTTAGATTCCGTACAGTGTGGACACAGGCCATTTGGCCCAACAAGTCCACACCTCTGAAGAGTAACCCACCCAGCCCCATTCCCCTGTATTTACCCCAACTAATGCACCTAACACTATGGGTAATTTAGCATGGCCAATTTATGTGGCCTGCATATCTTTGGATTGTGGGAGGAAATCCACACTGACACAAGGAGAATGTGCAAACTCCACACAGACAGTCGTCCAAGACAGGAATTGAACCTAGGTCCCTGGTGCTGTGAGGTAGCAGT
>NC_057734.1:50786486-50801409 GCF_004010195.1 Chiloscyllium plagiosum
TAGGAAAGATGTGGAAGTTTTGGAGAGGGTGCAGAGAAGATTTACCAGGATGTTGCCTGGAATTGAGAATAGGTCGTACGAGGATAGGTTGAGAGTGCTAGGCCTTTTCTCATTGGAATGGCGAAGGATGAGGGGTGACTTGATAGAGGTTTATAAGATGATCAGAGGAATAGATAGAGTAGACAGTCAGAAACTTTTTCCCCGGGTACAACAGAGTGTTGCAAGGGGACATAAATTTAAGGTGAAGGGTGGAAGGTATAGGGGAGATGTCAGGGGTGGGTTCTTTACCCAGAGAGTGGTGGGGGCATGGAATGCACTGCCTGTGGGAGTGGTAGAGTCAGAATCTTTGGTGACCTTTAAGCGGCAATTGGATAGGTACATGGATGGGTGCTTAAGCTAGGACAAATGTTCGGCACAACATCATGGGCCAAAGGACCTGTTCTGTGCTGTATTGTTCTATGTTCTATGTTCTAATTAGCAAGTTTTGAGAAGACTTGTAGCTCTGGTTGAGGTTCTGGATGTAGGTTTGCTCGCTGAGCTGGAAGGTTCATTTCTAGACATTTCATCAGCCTACTAGGTAACATCTTCAGAATACTGAAGAATGCGGATAAGAAATTAAGTACCATCACCATCACTAAAGAAATAGTATTAGATAAGTTAATCGGTGTAAAGGCAGATAAGTCCTCTGGCCCTGATAACTTGCATTCTAGGATCCTGAAAGAAGTAGCTACAGAGATGGTGGATGCCTTGGTTGTAATTTTCAAAATTTCTTGAATTCTGGAGAAGTACCAGAGGATTGGAAAAAGCCAATGTGACACCTCTATTCATAAAGGGACGGAGGCAAAATGCAGGTAACAATAGGTTGGTTAGCCTAACATCTATTGTTGAAAAAATGTTTGAATCAATTATTAAGAAAGTAAAAGCAGAATATTTAGAAAAAACTAAATCAGCATGACTGCATTAAAGGGAAATTGTGTCTGATGAATTTGAGAGTTTTTCATGGAAGTCTCAAGTAGAGTGAATAGAGGGGGAACCAGTATTTGGACTTCAAGAATGCATTTCACAAGGTACCTCTCAAAAGGTTAAGTCATAAGAGCCCATAGTGTTGAAAGTAGTATATTGGCATTGGTAGAGAATTGGCTCATGGATAGGAATCAGCAAGTGGGTATAAGGGGTTCTTTTTCAGGTTGGGTGACCTGGGTTCCACTGGGATCAGGGATGGGACCACAACTGTTTACAATATATATGAAAGTCTTGGAGGAAGTGAATGTACAGGAGCCAAATTTGTCAATAACACCATGTGGAAAAGTGAGAGAGATATAAACAGTTTACAGGGAGATTGATATGTTAAGTGATTGGGCAAAAAGTTGGCAAATGGAGTATAATATGGGAAAGTGTGAAGTTGTTCATTCTAGAAGGGTGAACAAAAGAAGAAAAAGTTCCTATTTCTTCTGATCTTATGGGTTCCCAAGGATGGTTACTGTTCAAAGCATTCATTGCCCGATCAAGGGACCTCTAATGTGAGAAAGGAGTTGCCCACTGAAAGCCCTGTTGACTATTTCCTCTTCTCACCCCCTAAGAATCATTTCCCACCATCTATCCCCTGTGCTGACTGTCTCTTCAATCTCAGCTCTCAGATGGGTGTCATACCAGCAGCAGCCAACACCTGAGGGTGCTGCTGAGTACAGAAGAGCTGACTGATTAACTCCTGGGGAGATGACCTCAGAGTTCTGGGGGGCATTCTCTTGAGACTGGCAGATGTTCCACTGCAAGCCTGTTAATACCCAAAATGCAGCAGACCTCCTCAAAAAAGGTCAGTGCAGAATCTCCAGTCAAAACCCCAGTTACCTCCACACGATTCCACCCTGTTGGCCTTTTCAGAAGGGTATGTTTGTTGCGGTGTTGAGTTTTGAGACGAAAAGATCTGCAACACAGAAAAGGGCCCTTTGAGTCCTTGTTCCACGGTCCACAGGACCACTGCCAGTTTAAAACAACCACCAAACTGTTCTAATTCCACTTTCCAGCACTTGGCCCCCCAGCCTTATGTCTTGGCAGCACAAGTGCACATCTAATTACTATTTAAATATACGAGGATTCTGACCTTTCCAACCCTTACAGGCAGTGAGTTCAAGATTACCATCACTCTCCAGATGAAAAACCTTCCTCACATCCCCTCTAAACTTCCTGCCCTTACCTTAAATAGCACCATAAGACATAGGAGCAGAATAGACCATCCAGCCCATCGAGTTTGCTCTGCCATTCAATCATGGCTGATAAGTTTCTCAACCCCATTCTCCCACTTTCGCCCCATAACCCTAGACCCCCTTGACAATCTAAAACCTATCTATCTCCATCTTAAATGTACTCAATGTATGGTTCCCACTGTCAATGCTGAACCGTAAACCGATTGTAATGTTTTCACGCCAAGGAATACTTTTCTCAGTGATTCAGCCAGTTTCTAAGGATATCACTTTCTGTTGAAAAGCAACTTGTCAGCTTCTGAATTTAAGTGATTTTTTTTGTCACATTTCAGGTACTGGCATGGAGATAACTTGCCATTTGATGGTCCTGGGGGGGTGCTAGCCCATGCTTTCTACCCTCAAACCCCTCGGGCTGGGAATATTCACTTTGACTATGATGAACTGTGGACCACTGACAGCAACAAGGGTAAGTGGCAGCAGACATCATGTTAGTCACCCTGGCTGCCCTTGAGATGAGAGGTGGGCAATTTCCTGGGTATAAATGCCAGTGATGCCTGCATGCCATAAATCACTTTTGGATCATCAAAAGAGTTGGGGGGGTCCAACCACCCACTTCTTCTGTGTCCTTTTCTTATATCCTGCTATCCACCTCAACTAATACTGCCAGGAAATTCAAACCAGTAAGAGGAATGAAGATGTGCAGCATGAGTTCAGCAGGGAACAAGAGAGGAAGTCAGAACCCTGAGAGGTGCTTTCCCCTGGAAGGGGAAGACGTCTGTACCTCACCATGCCTGCTCTAAACCAGAAACCAACCCATTGGTTACTGGCAGCTCAAGGCCTACTCCTTATAGCAGGGTCTACAAAATAGAGTTTACATTCTGTTACTGTGGGCTCAAAGGCTAGAGGTATACCAACAACTCATAGGGTGACCTGTCTGCTGCCAAGCCCACCACCACAATTATACTCATGGTAGGAGTGGCATTGGGAACGAGTGGAACAGTTGAGGCTGTCAGATAAAAAAAATCCATTCTCATTGAAGAGCCCCATTCTTGATACTGGTGAGATTGGACTGGTAGCAAGAAATGCCTACAACGTTCACCTACCCCCTGCCCCCAAAACCCTCCCAACATCCTGATCCTACAGGGCCTACCAGCTTTGCACCGTAGGGGACTCTGACCCTGCTAGGCTGGTTCCAGTGCAGCTCTTGTCTTCTTTGACCTGGGTGCTCTTCTATTCCAATGACCAGCTCAGGGTGGGTTTCCCATACCTATCATATATTCCTGTCTACACACACAGTTTCACCCATGGGAACAGGAGACAGCAGCCTGCAACATCCAGTCTGATTATTTGGATAAGCTTTCTGTTTTGGATTGGATATTATGCAGATAAACTGGATATCGGGTAATGATACGAGCAAGTTTGGCCTTTAGGAGAGGCAGTGGTAAAATGTCCATGCTATATTATTGGGCACCAGCCCATGGTGACAATATTGTCTCTGTTTTGTGAACAGGTACAGATCTCCTTCAAGTAGCAGCTCATGAATTTGGCCATGCACTTGGACTGCAACACTCTAAAGTCCCAAAATCCTTGATGTCGCCTTATTATACTTTCCGCTATCCACTGAGTCTGGCCGAGGATGACAGACAAGGGATCCAGTACTTATATGGCAGCTCTCATGGCTATGGAGTTGAACACCCAGACAGGAACACGGAAACCAATGAATTACCCAGGGTTGACTATCATGGAAAGGAGGTACGGTGACCAGAAAGCTTACAAGAGATAGACTGTAGGGACAGCAGGAGGTCATTCAACTCTTTCAGCATGTTCCACCATTTCATTACATGGATGATCTGTACCTCAACTCCAATTGTTCTATATCTCATTGAAATCCTTACCAACAAAATCTTATCTATGTCCATGCAGGAAGCTCCAATTGTCTCCCAAAGCCACTACTCTTAAGGGAGTGAGTTCCAGGTTTGATTAGGCCTTTGCACTTGCTAATTTCACTCCTCAAATCTAATTTTTCCTGGACTCTTCCACCACAGGCAGGAATTTTGTTCCACTTTTATTATCCTCTTAAATATACCAAGATTTGAGACTTTGAAATAAATAAAAGGGGGTTCAAATTTTTAACTCTGCCTCAGTGGTCAGCATGATTTCCCCTGCTTTCTGGCTTGAACTTCACTGAAGGCTTGTTTTCCATGCAGGGAGGGTTTTGTGCTGAGCTTCCAGGAACAAACTGGGGAAAATTCCAAGCTACAAATACAGAGCCCATCATCATTCCCCACCCCCCAGGCAGCCAAATGTAAAATGTCCAGCTGTGGGTTATGATACTGATCAGCCTTTCCCTGAAAGCACTGGCTGTACCAATAGAGGTGCCACATTAATCAACTGGAAAACACATCAGGCATTCAATTCCAATATATCCACCACCAGCCCACTTGATACGCCAACCATTAGAGCCAACACTTTTATTGACATCTCAATCCAAATATGAAAGTAATAATGCTCAATCGGGTTGTACATGTGACAGAGAGAAAAGAAAATGCTTAGTATTCTGCCCATTTGATCCAAGCTGAGCAACTACAGGGATCTCTTCCACAGAAGTGTGAATGCCGAGGCTCAGTTGGATGAAGAATGTCACAGACTGGTTCCCCAGAATCACAGAAGTATTACAGAACAGAAAGAGGCCATTTGACCCATTGTGCCTGCACCAGATCTTCAAACAAGCATCATTAGCTAATGTCAAGCTCCTGCTGTATCCCCATTTTCCTGGGCACTGTCCCTACCTAAACAATCATCCAAGTGCCTCAATGGAAGCTGCTTCGACCACAATTCCAGGCAATGCATTCCATATGGAGAAAGTGAGGATTGCAGATGCTGGAGGTCAGAGTCGAGAGTGTAGTGCTGGAAAAGCACAGCAGGTCAGGCGGCTTCCTAGGAGCAGGAGAATCAGGGAATCCTGATGAAGGGCTTATGCCCGAAACGTCGATACTCCTGCTCCTCGGATGCTGCCTGACTTGCTGTGCTTTTCCAGCACTACACTCTCAACAGTGCATTCCATATCCTAATTACTCAATGTGTGAGAGCTTTACTTATCACATTTTCCTCACCACTTTTAAATCTATGCTTTCTCATTGTTGTTTCCTTTTTATGAATATGGCTAGCCAGCCAGCTTGTGATTTTGAAAACCTTGATCAAATCTTCTCTCCAAGGAGGACTGTCCCAATTTCTTCAATCTGTTCTTACAATTGAAATTTCTCATTCTCAACACCATTCTCGTAAATCGCACTGCACTCTCTTCGAAGCATTCACATCTTTCCTCTAATATGGTGCCCACAACTGTGCTTAATACTCCAGCTGAAGTCTGACAAGGGTCTTATATAAGTTCAACATCACCTACTTTTTGTCCTAATTTTAAAAAGGCCAAG
This sequence comes from Chiloscyllium plagiosum, assembly GCF_004010195.1. Classification (NCBI taxonomy): domain Eukaryota; kingdom Metazoa; phylum Chordata; class Chondrichthyes; order Orectolobiformes; family Hemiscylliidae; genus Chiloscyllium; species Chiloscyllium plagiosum. The sequence continues at coordinate 50,792,119 of NC_057734.1, forward strand.
CACACAACCCCATCTGTCACCTATCAACTCACTCTACCCAAATTGTCAATGTCCTCTTGGAATTCCACACTACCCTCCTCACAGTTTACGATTTGTCCAAATTTAGTGTCATCTGTAAACTTTGAAATTGTCCCCTGAACATCAAGATCCAGGTTATTAATATATATCAGGAAAACAAGGGTGCCCTGGTGAAGTCCATGCTATAAACCTTCCTTCAGCCCAGAAAATATCCACTGATAATTACTCTGTTTGGTATCACTCAGCCTATTTTGTATCCACATTGCTACTTCCCATTTTTATACCATGACCTATAACTTTCCTCACAGGTTTGTTATATGGCACTGTATCAAACCTCTTCTGGATACCATGTGTAACACATGAACATTGAGCCTTTCTGTTACCTCTTCAAAAAAGCTCCAGCGAGTTAATTTAACACAATGTTTCTCTTTTTAGAATTTAATGCTGATTGTTCCTAATCAACCCAACTTTTCCCATGTGGTTACTAATTCTATCCTGAATAATTGTTTCTACAATCTTGCCCACCACTGAAGTTAAACTAATTGGTCCAAGGAGTGGATGTGTGAGGATGGTGCAGGATGGATAAGTGTGGCACCATGATAACAGACCTTCTGGCAGATGCAGCTCCTGGAAGGACTGGATAAGATATTTAAACAGAAAAGACACAAAAACAGAGTTTGCTAAAGAAACTCAGCACGTCTAGCAGTATCTGTGGAGAGAAAATAGAGTTATCATTTCAAGTCCAGTGACCCTTGTGAGGAAAGACATTGGGAACTAAGGGATCAGCTTGTGACTGATATGTTCAGAGTTGAGCTGTTGATCTGGAAATTTGTGGTCCGTTTCTAGCTGTGATTGTAGCTAAGGCATCATTTGTGCTCATCCTACTCTTCACAGGCACTGGTACACCAGCGATCAACACTGTTCAAAGAAACAGCATGATTCTAACATCAGTCCATATTAGCACAAAAATTTATAATCTGTACACATCCCAATGTTGATGAGCCTTAACTCCAGTGTGATCCAATCTTCTCTGAACAAACTGGGGTGTGTTTGCCTCCATGCCGTTGGATAAAGAACTCGGAAGAGAAAATCATCCAGATTCCTGCCTCTATTCACTATCCATGCTTAGAAAGGATTGATGACTGTCTTTAGTATGACTGCGGGAGCCCATTGATGGGATAGCCCAAGAACTGTTACTGCTGAGTTTCATTCGTCAAACAATGACACTGTCATCCCACCACAGATTTGCACCTTCAGGAGAGAAACAAAACGTTCTCAAAATAGGGCAACCCTGAGGAGGCCAGTGCATTCTGCTCTTTAGGATGGTAATGAGCTGCCTTTCTGAACCTGTTATAATCCTAGATCAGACTGAAAAGTTAATATTATAATTTCAATGGCTGGATATCATAAAGATTTGTTTTATTAGCCAAATGTGAGTTTCAAGGGATTTAGAATAGCAGCACAAGATTCCACAATTTTGAACAGCAAGAATTTTTACACTTAAAGTTAGAATATGTAGGTTATATTAAATATTTTGTCAGCATGGACCAGTTTTGACCAAACAGCCTGTGTCTGTGCTGTAGGACTCTATGACTCTGTGTAACTTGTCACACAGAATTAATGTGTTAAAAATGATTGAACACCCACAGAACTGGCAAATATAATTTCTATGGATTTCTCTGCAATTTCTTCACCCAATTCCATGCAAAATGAGAGATCTTTCACAAAAATATGGCTGCTGCAGCACAAAGATTGCTACAAAAAGAAGGATTCATCACAGGCCACTACAATCCATGTCACACAGGCACACCCTGGGTGCTGTTAGGGAGGGGGTTTCAGGATTCTTTCCACTGACACTGAAGGAACAGCAATAAGGTTTCAAGTCAGGATGGTGTGTGGCTTAGAAGGGAATTTGCAGGTACTGATGTTTCCATGTATCTGCAGCCCTTGGTGATAGAAGTTTCTGTTTGGAAGGTGCGATTGGTGAAGCCTTGAAGTTCTGCAGTGGATCCTGTAGATGGTACGCACTGTGTATTGGTTGTGGAGGGACAGAATATTGAAGGTTGGGAATATGGTGCTAATCAAATGTCCTGGAAGGTGTGAAGCTTCTCAAACGTTGTTGGAGCTGCACCTATCCAGTCAAATGGCAAGTATTCCATCACAATCCTGACATGTGCCTTGTAGATGGGTGACAGGCTTTTGAGTGTGAGGAGGTGGGTTACTCACCACAGTAGTCCTAGCCTCTGACTTGCTCTCAGAACCACGTGTTTACATGGTGAGTCCAAGTTCATTTGTGGTCAATAATAAGTCCCCAAGATTTTGTTTGGGGGCTGCAAGATTGAACAATAACTGTACATTTGAAGAGCAGGGTAATTTCTCTCTGGTCACGATTGAGAAATGAATCCATGCTGTGTTGCTGTACATTTTGTAGGTTTCCTGCAGTGAGTGTGTCATGATACAGCTGGCATCCCTGTGGAGACTAAATGCCTTTGGAATAGTTGTTTACCAGGAGCTATGTAATTATCAGCAATTCATCTTTTGCAGCCAGATGCTTGTGAGACTGACTTTGATGCAGTGTCGATGATCCGTGGAGAACTCTTTTTCTTTAAGTCGGAGTACGTTTGGAGATTGCGAGATGGTCATCTGCAGCCTGGTTACCCAGCATTGGCCTCACGCCACTGGCGGGCAATCCATGACCACATTGATGCAGGATTTGAGGATTCATCTGGGAACTTTTGGTTCTTCCAAGGTCAGATTTCCTTTCTGATTATTTTAGTCATTTCCACTCTTCTAAACCTTTGAAGATAGATGATAGGAATATTATAATATTTTTAAATGGCTGTACTGTATATGTGTTGTATGATCTAGCCAGCAATACAGGTCATTGGTGGAGCTGGAGAGGTCAGTGTCGGAGAGTGGAGTGATCAGTTTGGAGACTGGAGAGCTTAGGGTGGCAGTGTTGGGGAGCAGATGGGTCACTGTTTCAGTGTTGTGAGTGGAGGGCTCAGGGTGTCAGTATTGGAGAGTGGACAGGTCAGTATATTAGTGTTATGGAATGGAGGGGTCAGGGTGTCAGTCTGGGGAGTGGATAGGTAAATATGTCAATCTTGGTCAGTGTTAGGACTGGCAGGGCCAGTATTGGGGAATGGAGGGGTCAGTTTTGGGGAGTGGAGGGGTCAGTGTTGGGAAATGATGGGGTCAGCACTGGGGAGTGATGGGGTCAATGTGTCAGTGTTGGGGAGTGGAGAGGTCAGTGTCAGTATTGGTCAGTGCTGGGGCTGGAGGGGTCAGTAGTGATCAGTGGGGCTCTCACTTGCTGCCAGACTTACATTATCAACCAAGAGCCTGACCGCAGTCAAAGCAGGGATGTGATCAGCTAAGCTCAAGCTGTCCTCTGGCTGCTGCATGACGAGTGGCTCGAGGTAACCTGAAAGAAAATAATTGCAACCACCCCATCCCCAGGATGTGTACACAATGTGGTAGGGTCAGTGAGGAGATGTATTGGGTTTGGCTGAATAGTTCTTTGTGTGTGTGTGTGTGGGAAGGGAGTATGTCAGTCTTTTTGGATGGGGGCATGATAGTTCATCTCTTCTCCTGTAAGTGATCATTTGAACCGTTGCTTTGAGCTTGTTGACCTCTCTGTCTCTGTCTCCTCTCTCTCTCTCACTCTCTCTCTCCCTTTCAATTTGGCTATATAAATGCAAGAAGCTATTAATCTGAGTTTTTTGATGTGCGGCTAACTGAAATAAAGCTCTCACATAACATTTTGCAGTTGGACTCTGTTGCTAAACATCTCTCTTCTAATGTGTGACAGTAGTAGCGGAGGATAGTTTCCTCCATCTTCTAATATATAACAAGCCATTCTGTAGACTTGAATAATGTTTGTAGGCGTCTGCAACACATCAACTTGCTAAGGACAAATCTGATAACCCTGCAGTTGTCATATTGCTACTAAATATATAAATGATGAGCAGGAGTGGGACACTCAGCCCTCAAACTTAATTACTGAACATTTCCACCTATATAATAATAATGTGTCAATTGTCTTAAAAATATTCAAAGACTTTACTTCCACCATCTTTTCAGGAGGAAAGTTACAAGGACCCATGACGTTCTGAGAAAAGAATTATCTTTGTGTCTTAAATGGATGATACCTTTATTTTCAGACAGTAACCTCTAGTTCTAGACTCTCCTACAAGCACTGCGGCCTCAAAGCCCCAGGGACCAGGGTTCAATTGCAGCCTTGGGTGACTGTTTGTGTGGACTTTGCACATTTTCCTGGTGTCCGCATGGGTTTCCTCTGGGTGCTCCAGTTTCTTCCCATAGTCCAAAGAAGTGCAGGTTATGCTAAATTGCCCATACTGTTCAGGGATGTGTAGGTTTGGTGTATTAGTCAGCAGAGGTGTAAGGTAATAAGGAAGGGGAATCGGTCTGGGTGGGATACTCCTTTGGAGGGTCGATGTGGATGTGTTGGGCCTAATGGCCTGTTTACACAGTGTAGGGATTCTATTCTATGAAACAGTAGGGCCCCTAGTACTAAGCCCTGTGGAACCCCACAGGGAACAAACTGCCAGTCACAGAAGTATCCCTCTACCATCATCCTCTGTGTCCTGCCCGTTTGCATTGGATTCCATGAACTCCATTATATATATTAGACATAATGCCTTATCAAAACCCTTTCTAATCTTCATATAGACCACACCAAATGTATTATCCTTATCAACAATCCTGTTTACATCCTCAAATTTGTCAAACATGATCTTCCTTTAACAAAGTCATGCAGACTATCCCTGATTAATTCATCTCTTTCCAAGTGCAGATATATTCTGTTCCTCAGAATTCTTTCTAGGAACTTGCCAACCTCCAACATTAGACTGGTTGGCCTGTAACTTCCTGGTCCATCCCTTCGCTTATTTCTAAAAGTAGGACAATATTACCAGCTCTTCGTTCTTCAAGCATTTCACCTGTGAAGAATTTCCAAAGCAAATTTGAAATCACTGTTATGGCCTCTGATCTCTCCTCCTTTGCCTCCCTCAACAACTTGAGATAATCTCATTCGGACATGCAGATTTATCTACCTATCCGAATTTGTTTTATTAGCCAAATGTGAGTTTCAAGGGATTTAGAATAGCAGCACAAGATTCACAATTTTGAACCCCTTGATCCCTTCTTTCTCTGAGTGTTAATTTCTCTAATATTTTACAGTCCTCTATTCTGATGGCTATACCTGTGTCATCCTTTTTCCATTGTGAAGACTGGCATAAAGACTTAACCCTGCAGTTGTCATATTGCTACTAAATATATAAATGATGAGCAAGTTTCTCTAATATTTTACAGTCCTCTATTCTGATGGCTATACCTGTGTCATCCTTTTTCCATTGTGAAGACTGGCATAAAGACTTCATTGAGGACTGTGCCCACATCTTCAGGGTCCACACATAAATTATATCTATCATCCCTAATAAGCCATGCTCTTTCATAGATTCCTCTTGCTCTTTATATTTTTATAAAGAAACTTTTAGATATTCCTTTATGCTACTCGTCAATACTTTCTCATGCACAATCTTTACTTTCCTAATTTCCTTTTTATGTTTACCCCTGCACATTTTAAACTCCTCTCGGGTCTCTGCTGTATTGAATCCTTGGTATTTGCACTAAGTTTCTCTTTTGCTCTTAAGCCTAACCTTTAGGTCCCTTGATATCCAACGCTGTCCGGTCTTGGTCCCACCCTTTGCTGTTTTATTCCAGCTATTTCCTCTCTGAATGTCTCTCACCACACAGATACAATTTTATCTGCAGCTCCCAGTCCACTTGGGCAAAGGGATCTCATAGTGAAATTCTTTCCCCAGTTCAGAACTTTTATTCTTGTTCTCCATAGCTATCCTAAACCTAACTGAATTGTGGTCACAAAATGCTCCCTTACTGTTACTCCTTTTACCTGTCCAGGCACATTTCTGGAAACTAGGTCCAGATCTGCCCAGAGCCTTTTGCATACTGACTGAAAATATTCTCCTGGTTCCAATTTACAAATTTTGTTCCCTCCCTACCTTGCATAGTAAAACAATCCCAGGTAATATGTGGGTGTTCAAAATCCCTTACTATAACTGCCTTCTCTGAAATGTGATTACAGATTTGATCCCCTCTCTTTCCTGATCGTTTGTGTAGGAGCTTATAGTATACGCCCAACAGCTTGTTTTCCCTTCTTTCTGGTTTTTACTTCTACCCATATGCTTAATTTGATGATCCTTCTAAGAAATCCTCACTTCCCATGATGTAATTGATTCCTTGCAATCCCCCACACGCTTCTATCCCCCTCTCTACCTTGTTTCGATATCTTATAACCAAGAGTGTTGACAGCTATGCTTTCAGCCATAGCTTACTCCCTGTGCCTTCAGCTCATCTTACTCTCGAGGCCCCTTGCATTAAAATAGATTCCAATTAGCCTTACTAAATACATCTTTACTTATCTAGCCTATGTTTCCTCCTTTCAGACTCGCTTGCTCACTTTTTAACATTTTAATTCCATCTCAGCTTCTCTCCACTTTGACCTACTTGCCAGAATCTAGCTTATATCTGTCACAAGAGCATTAGCAAACCTTCCTGTGAGGCTGTTGGTCCCATTCACAGTCAAATGTAACTCGTCCAGCTTATACAGTTCCCATCTCACCTAGAAATCGTCGCAATGCCTCAGGAATCTACATGCCTCCCTCCTGCACTAACCCTGCAGCCCCAAATTCATCTGCTCTATCCTTCTGTTCCAGTACTCAGTATTGTGTGGCACCTGAAGTACTCTAGAAATTACAGCCTTTGAAATCCTTCATTTCAATATTCCACTTAACTCCCTGAAGTTTGTGGGACGTCATTTCTCTTTGTCCCTATGTCATTGGTCCCAAGATAGGCCACAACCTCTGGCAGTTCACCCTCCCCATTCATAATGCCGTTCATGCCTTCACTATGAGATTGTTAATTCATCCTATCTCTGCACAATATCAGATCTCTTCTGTGACTAAATCAGAAGATCCTGCCCCCCCCTCGCCCCTCCAAACTCCTCTAGGTGCTAATGATTGCTCTATCTTGGAGTCTTCCTTGCACCCACTCCCGAGGTGTTGCTGGCTGTCCTTTTATGCCCACTCCTTGGCTGACTGCCTGTTCTCAGGCTGTCTGACTCCAAGATGCGCTTTTTTTAAGATGCTATCCTGAAAACAGACTGTACGTCAGAGAGTCATTCAGCATGCAAATAGACACTATCTTTTAGAGTCATAGAGTCATTTCTTTTGATTTTTTTTTCTCCAGTCTCTATGTAGATTAAAATCCTTCATGATTATTGCTGTAACTATCTGACAAGCTCCCATTATTTCTTCCTTTATATCCTAAAATTCCGAATGGTTATTGTGCCATTCCCACAAATGGCTTCTTACCTTGATCATTCTTTATCACTGCCCAAACCACTCTGGTTTCCTGAAATTAGCACAATAGAGATGGATGACTAAATACCCTCATTAATTAATGGAACTATTCCTCCATATCTTTGCACTTCTGTCCTTCCTAAATGTCCTGTTCCTTCAAAATTCAGATCCCATTCTTGGTCATCTTGTAGCCATCCCTTTGTATTTTCTATTATATCGTACTGCTGTATTTCTGTTTGCTTGTCTATTTTGTCTTGAAGGCTACATGCATTCAGGTACAGAGGTATTAATTTTTTTCCTTACTTTTGTAATCTCTAGCCTTATTGCTGTTAGATGTGTTCCTTCTTTGAACTGCTTCTAACGCATTTCCATCCTTAAATAAGGAGACCCACACTTTACACAATACTCCATATGTGGTCACATCAGTGCTCTGTAAAACTGAAATATGATACCTTGCCATCACTATTCAGTTTAAAACTCTTGTAACTTCCCTGGTTATGAGGCTTGCTAGAACACTAGTTTCCAGTAGGGTTCAGGCATAGATTGTCCCAGCAATAGTGCCCCACTTTCCCCAGTCGTGGTGCCGGAGACCCATGTTCTGGAACCACTGCCTGCAGATCAGTCTTTGTGTCGTCTGTTAGCTTTCTATTCTGGTTTTTGTATGCCAACTTACATGTGGCTCACTTAATAATACTCCAAACTTGTTTTTAAATGGTTTTGCACCTTAATTAGGCTCCTAGCTAGGAAAAACAAATATGAGGGTTAGGGTGGATTGGCCATGGTAATTAGGGGTAGCATGGTGGCATTAGTCAGAGGGGGGGTGGATTAGTCTTTGGAGGGTCGGTGTGGACTTGGTGGGCCGAAGGGCCTGTTTCCACACTGTAGGGAATCTAATCTAGTTTAGCTCTTCTTGCTGATTATGAAGAACCCTTTCCACCTCCTGCCATGGTATTGGTATGAGATTAGATTAGATTAGATTCTCTACAGAATGGACCATGAGAATTGGATCCCCCTTCTCTCGTTGTAAGTTCATATCCAGCTCTGAGCTGAAGCCATCGAACTTTTGGACTCTCACATTTTGCTGCAAAGAACAGTGGCAATCCTTCTGACTAGAGTGTCTCCTACTACCACAACATTCATAAAAGAAACTCTTACTGATGGACAATTGCAGAGGCTGAGGGTCCTGCAGTTCTCTCCTTGGAGACTCCTGATCTGCTTCAATGTTCGTGAGAGCCTCCTTTTGCTGATCTGTGACTAAATCAGAAGACCTTGCCTCCCACACCCCTGCCCTCTCCAAACTCCTCTAGGTGCTAATGATTGCTCTATCTTGGAGTCTTCCTCTCACCCTCTCCCTAGGTGTTGCTGGCTGTCCTTCTGTGCCCACTCCTTGGCGTGCTGCTGACTGCCTGTTTTCAGAGTCCTCCTCTTATCCACTTTTCTAGGTGCTGCTGACTGCCCCATAGAACATAGAACATAGAAGAATACACCGCAGTACAGGCCCTTCGGCCCTCGATGTTGCACCGATCCAAGCCCACCTAACCTACACTAGCCCACTATCCTCCATATGCCTATCCAATGCCCGCTTAAATGCCCATAATGAGGGAGAGTCCACCACTGCTACTGGCAGGGCATTCCATGAACTCACGACTCGCTGAGTAAAGAACCTACCCCTAACATCTGTCCTAAACCTACCACCCCTTAATTTAAAGCTATACCCCCTCGTAATAGCTGACTCCATACGTGGAAAAAGATTCTCACTGTCGACCCTATCTAAACCCCTAATCATCTTGTACACCTCTATCAAGTCACCCCTAAACCTTCTTTTCTCCAATGAAAACAACCCCAAGTGCCTCAGCCTGTCCTCATA
>NC_057734.1:50805246-50823055 GCF_004010195.1 Chiloscyllium plagiosum
CCACAACGGGTCTTATTATTAGGTTAGAGGAGGAGGGCAGGTGGGAGACATTACCTCTGTAGTGCCTCGGGTTCTTCTCCTGCGCGCTTTTATAGGGAAAAAAAAACCTACCCGGCTGCCCCTCTGGTCTTCGTCACTTTCCCCTGCTGCTCCCGCTCTTTCTGTGAAGAGAAAAAAAAAAACACCGCTGCCCGCTACCGGTAAGTAATTTTAAAACAAACTGTCTTACCTTAGCTGCTGTTCGCAGTCAAAGTGTCTTACCTATCCTGGAGTCCTTCTCTCACCCACTCCTCTAGATAAAGAACAATGCAGCACCGGAAGAGAACAGGCCCTTTGGCCCTCCAAGCCTGCACTGACACATTTTTCCCTTCCATACTAAATCTGCCTTCACTTATAGGCTGTGCATTCCACCCTGTATGTGAAAAACTTGCCTCGCAAGTCTCTTTTAATCCTCCCTACCTCCCCCCTCTCGCCTCCACTCTCCCCACTCCCCACCTCCGCACCTTGAACATGTGTCCCCTCGTAATTGAACTCTCCACCGTGAGAAAAAGCCTCATACTTTCTATTCTATCCATGCCATTCACAATCTTATAAACTTCTGATAGATAACTCCTCAACCTCCTGTGTTCCAATGAAAACAAACCCAGTCTATCTAACCTTTCTTCATAGCTAAAGTCCCCATACCTGGCAGCATCCCAGTAAATCTCTTCTGGACCATCCTTTTGGTAGTGTATGCAATATTCCAAATGTGGCCTAACTAAATTTCTATAAAGATGCATCATAACCTGCCTATCCTTCTACTCAATGCCTCTTCCAGTGAAGGCAAGCATGCCAAAGGCCTTTTTCATGACCTTATCTACCTGATTGGCCACCTTCAGTGATCTGCGGAGCTGCACACCCAGATCCCTCTGCATAAAGCAATACTCCTAAGGGTTCTGCCATTCACTGTATAATTTCCACCTGTAATTGACTTTCCAAAATGCAACACCTCCAGAATTGTGCAGATTAAATTCCATCTGCCATTTTTCTGCCTATGCGTCAAACTGATCTACATCCTGCTGTATCCTCTGACAATCCTCCTCACTATCCACAACACCACTAATCTCTGTATCATCTGCAAACTTGCTAATTAGACTAGCTACACATTCCACCAAATTATTTATGTAGACCATGAACAGCAGAGGTCCCCACACTGATCCCTGTGGAACATCACTAGTCACAACCTTCCATTCCAAAAAGCATCCTTCCCCTGCTACCCTCTATCTCCTATGACTAACCCAGTTCTGTATCCATCTTGCCTGCTTACCCTGATCTCATGTGACTTCACCTTTTGTACCAGTCTGCCATGAGGGACCTTTGTCAAAGACTTTACTGAAGTCCATTTGCTTCTAAATGCGTACAGATCTTGTCCTTGAGAACCTTTTCAAATTATTTCCTACCTCCGATATGAGGTTTACAGGTGCTGCTGTCTTTGTTTTCAGCATCATTATCTTGCCCACTTCGCTAGGTGCTGCTGACTGCCTGTTTTCAGGGTCCTCCTCTCACCCACTCCTCTTGATGCTGCTGACTGCCTGTTTTTAGCGTTCTTATTTTGCCTATTCCACTTGGTACTGCTGATTGCCCTATCCTGGGATTTTTCTCTTGCCCACTGCTCTAAATGCTGCTAACTGTCTATTTTCAGGGTCATGATTTGGAGATGCCAGTGCTGGACTGAGGTGTACAAAGTTAAAAATCACACAACACCAGGTTATAGTCCAACAGGTTTAATTGGAAGCACTAGCTTTCGGAGCGCTGCTCCTTCATCAGGTGGTTGTGGAAGGTCCTCCTATTTTCAGGGTCCTCCTCTCGCCCACTCTTCTAGGTGTTGTTGACTGCCCCATCCTGGGGTCTTCCTCTGGCTGACTCCTCAAGATGCTGCTGACTGCCAGTTTTCAGGGTTCTCCTCTGACACCCCTCCGGGTCCACTGCTGACCTGCTCCTGTCTGCAACTGAGCTTTATTGGTGGAATACTTTGAGATGTCATTGGTAAATTCTTTTAGGACAGCCTCTCAATTGTCTCCTCCAAACTGATCCAAATAGAGGTCCATAGTCTCATGATCCTTCAAGAGAAAAGCAGCTCTTGGGAATCTTGTGCTTTCCTCCTTTAAACTGTTTTTCTTATAAACAACCCCGCCCCAGCTGTACATTGAAAGAATGGGCCTCCAACTGTTTACAGATACTCTTGCTTTCTCTGGTTGAGCTTGGATTGCTTGCTGTGTGCAGTCAGTAATATTCTGTATCTGTAGAAAACCAACACTTGCAACATTACATGAGGATGCAGCTGGTTTGCTTCCTATTGTCATCACCAGGAAAGCTGATATAATGTGTGCCCTGGTGCACAGCAGACTGGTGGGCTCTCTGTTTTTAGTAGTCCCATGAAAAGAGAAAGATTGATACCAGAGGTGGAAGTATCTGCCAATATATAGCCATCAGGTTCTGCAGGGAACAGGTCCTTTTTTAGTGGGTGACAAAGACATTTGCTGTTATGTGGTAACCTCAGCCCCCAGATGCACTGCTCTTCCCAGTGATTGAAGAAGCTAACATGAACATTGCAACCCACTGCCCTCTGGCCAATCAGGGCTGGGCAATGAAAGCTGATTGAGCTAACAATGCCCACATCCTGGGGTGAATTTTTTGAAAAATCTCTCCAAGCATGTTCTCTTTGAAAATGGGTTTGTTCCGCTCAAAGTTTCAACTTTGATGTGCCGTTATCCCACATTAAACAGGAAGAGGTTTTGGCTGAGATTTCACACAGATTTGCAAGTTCAAAGAGAATGGCTGTTTGCATTGTCTAATTTCAGGACAAACCCTGATGTATGTAAACGTGACAAGCAGACTGGAATAGTCATACGTAACAAATTTGACTATGTCAACAAAATGCCTGTTGTTCTCAATGATGCTTCTAGCTTTAAATCTTTAACTCTATACCTGACAGGACAGCCAAATTAAGGACAAGTTACAAAGGTGCTTCCAACACTTGTTCTCCAGGCTCACTGTGTGGCTGCATTTTTGGGCTCCCCAAGATATACAACAGTGATGCCCCTTTACACCCTTTTTACCTCAGAATGGCTCTGCATATCATGGTTCAGCCAAATAATATGAATTGTTGCAACCAGTTTTAGATTAGTTATTCCACAAACATTGTGAAGGATTCCTTCAATTTTGCGAATACCATATAAGACCTACTTATTTAGAGCAATAGCATGTCCATTTTGATTCTCCATTTGTCTCTCTCTGTAGGGATTAACATTGCTTCAATGGAGGAGGCCATGAGTTCTCTTTCCACACTGCCAGCTTATTTACCAATGTTGATTACCAATAAACCACTCAAGGGTGCCACTGACATTTACCCTATGACTGCAATGGCAATGTGGATGTGCCATCAGTGATCAATCAATCTGTGTTCATCCATCTCATGAGCATAGCAACTCATTGAGTCATGTTGCTATGTCATCATGTGCACCCAAATAAATGGTGTTGCTGTGGATCGCCACTAGGTTCAACTCTTGGTGCATCTTTGCCGGTTACAACCAGAAGAGTATCTCCTACTCCAAGGATGTTTCTGATATGTAGAAGATACGTTTGAAGATGTTTTGAATCCTCAACTACAGCAAAGAAACTATTTAACTTTATAAACACCATCATGTCCTCATGGACCATTTGAAATGAAGCAATCAAATGAGCTGCTGTCCTGGGATCATATTGGTTGAAAAACCTGCCAAATCTCTCTTTTAATCTACTAAAAATCTGCATTCGCTGGTCGGTGTACACATTGAGATTCCTAATGCTCCATGTGCTGTGGGATCAATTTTACTGGCCAAAGCCATCCGCTTACTGTGTAAGTTTGATTCTGAGACTTTGCTCTGTGCCCTCCCTGGCTCTGTGCTCTGTGCACCCCATCTCTGTGCACCCTCTGTCTACTCAATTCTCCATTTTTTCTCTATGTAGGGATTAACATTGCTTCAATGGAGAAGGCCATGAGTTCCTGTGCCAGAGATAAAAAGCCACTGGGGCTCAGATGGACGACTCTGTCATTTCCACGTGGACCTCTCTGCCTCTGGATCTCCGATACACATCCACATGCATGACTCTGCAGCTGAAACATCAGCTGCTCTGCTAGGTGGAGTATCACTTGGCCTGTCCTCTCTTCTCGGGGCCAATGAGGCAACTCTCACTGACTGTTACCGCCTCCTGTGCTTGCAGCGTCCGCATCAGCTTCTCATGATTAATGTACTTTGCTGGTGGAAGGTGTGTTGGAAAAACACAAGGCAGTGTCTTGAGATGTAGAGGAGAAGCATTGGGCTTTTGTTACTTCTTGGGGAGACATGATTTCAGTGTCTCCTTTTAAGCAAGGCCTGGAGCCTGGGCCTTCCCTTCGCCAAGAGTTTCCAGGGGTCACAGGTCCCACAAGATCAAGGGACTGTTGGACACCATCATCGCTTGTCTTATTCTCCTACATTTCCACAGGCTGCTCTGCCCTGACCTGCCCATCTCCATGGTCTACTCCAAATCACTGTTACCATGGCAATGAAAGGCACCGAACCTCCAGTTTATTGCGGCTATTTGGTATCTTGAGTAAATGTCTATAAACACAGACTACATATCTCTTCTGTCTCTCAGTTCATCAGTACTGATCACTCTGTAAGACACAGTAAACTACAGCAGTATGTCAGCAATGCTGAGGCAGACATCTCAATCCCATTGGCCAAGGCACCCTCAATATGGATCTTGGTTTCTGGTGCTGCCCCTGTGTGGATCCACAATGAGCCTCACATTTAATGGACTCTTTTTAGTGTTTCCAGTTTGCAATTCACCTTGCCACTTTGAAACACCTTTCCAATCTGTGTCTGACCATGAAGTATCTTTCTCTGCTGGAACCACATTCTAGCAGAGATTCCTCGACAAATCACAATGTCTGCTGCTTGCAGCCAGGCCTTTGCAGTCAGGTTCATAGGCTTTCTGCTAGCTCCTGCAAGCAGAGCATCTGCCCATTCACTGACTGTGTCACCAGAGAGACATCACTTAACCATAAGAAACCTTTCTTCATTCTTTGCTGTATTGCTGTAGAGCCTACCATTATTGCTTCTATCTTCAATCTGCCTGACCTCTATACATGTTCCTTTACTTGACGTTGTGTGACCCCCATTGTCGATACCAGGATGCTCTGCCAACCTACAGGTCTCCTATTGCCAAACTGCTGGTAAGATCCTGCAGGAAATCCCAACACCATCAATGCAATAACTAATCCATATTCACAACAACCAGCCACCCCCACCAAGTGAATCTTTTAATAAGCTTTTAAAAGACAGAAGATCTATGAGAGGATTTTCGGAATCAGTTTACTTCTCCAAATGGAAAAGCTTGACTTGTTTAAAAAACAATCCATGCTTGATGAAAGAGGCTATGTAACAACACAAAACTACAAAACAGAGTATACAAAAACCACCCCAAAGTTCTAGATGTAATGGGAGATTTCATAAAGAACAGCAAATTGTTATAAAAAAGTGGGTGCTTCAAAAAAAGAAACCCACATTGTTACAATGCAGCAAGAGGCCAATCAGCCCTTCATGGACCAGCTCTCAAATTGAGCTATTTATCCAGTTAAAAGTGTGGCACTGGAAAAGCACCGCAGGTCAGACAGTTTCCAACAAGCAGGAGAGTCAACATTTCAGGCATAAGCCTTTCATCATTCCTGAACATCTCTGGCATACACGCACCAAACAACCTCACCACCCTGTGGCTGATCACTTCAACTCTCCTTCCCACTCTGCCAAGGACATGCAAGTCCTGGGCCTCCTCCACCACTGAATCCAAGCCACCCGACGACATGGAGGAACAAAGAACAAAGAAAATTACAGCACAGGAACTGGCCCTCCAAGCCTGCACCGATCCAGGTTCTTTATCAAAATCTGTCACCTATTTTCCAAGAATCTGTATCCCTACCCATTCATGTATCTGTCTAGATACATCTTAAATGACACTATCGTGTCTGCCTCTACCACCTCCATTGGCAACGTGTTCCAGGCACCCACCATCTTCTGCATAAAGAACTTTCCACGCATATCTCCCTTAAACCTTTCCCCTCTCATCTTGACCCCTAGTAATTGAGTCCCCCCTCTGAGAAAAAGCTTCTTGCTATCCACCCTGTCAAACCTCTCATGATTTTGTAGACCCCAATCAGGTCTCCCCTCAACTATCATCTTTCAAATGAAAATGTGAAGGTGTTTGGTATGCTTTCCTTTGTTGGTCAGAGTATTGAGTACAGGAGTTGGGGGGTCATGTTGCGGCCGTACAGGACATTGGTTAGGCCACTGTTGGAATATTGCATGCAATTCTGGTCTCCTTCCCATCAGAAAGATGTTAGGAAACTTGAAAGGATTCAGAAAAGATTTACAAGGATGTTGCCAGGATTGCAGGATTTGAGCTAGAGGGAGAGTTTGAATCGGCTAGGGCTGTTTTCCCTGGAGTGTCGGAGGCTAAGGGTGACCTTGTAGAGGCTTATAAAATCATGAGGGGCATGGATAGGATAAATAGACAAAGTCTTTTCCCTGGGGTGGAGGAGTCCAGAACTAGAGGGCATAGGTTTAGGGTGAGAGGGAAAAGATATAAAAGAGACCTAAGAGGCAACTTTTTCACACAGAGGGTGAAACATGTATGGAATGAGCTGCCAGAGGAAGTGGTGGAGGCTGGTACAATTGCAACATTTAAAAGGCATATGGATGGGTATATGAATAGGAAGGGTTTGGATGGGCCGGATGCTGGCAGTTGGGACTAGATTGGGTTGGGATATCTGGCCGGCATGGACGAGTTAGATTGAAGGGTCTGTTTCCGTGCTGTACATGTCTCTGACTCTATGACGCTACTCAACCTCTCTTCATAGCTAGCACCCTCTATACCCAGCAACATCCTGGTGAACCTGCTCTGCACCCTCTCTAATGCATCCATATCCTTTTGGTAATATGGCAACCAGAACTGTATGCCGTATTCCAAATGCGGCCGAACCAAAGTTCTATACAACTGTAACATGATCCGCCAACTATTGTACTCAATACCCCACTCAATGAAGGAAAGCCTTCTTGACCACTCTATCGACCTGCTTTACCACCTTCAGGGTACAATGGACCTGAACACCCAGATCTCTCTGTACGTCAAATTTCCCCAGGGACTTTTCATTTACCATATAGTTGGCTTTTGAACTGGATCTTCCAAAATGCATCACCTTGTATTTGCCTGGATTGAATCTGTCTGCCATTCTTCCGCCCAACTCTCCAATCTATCCATATTTTGCTGCAGTCCCCTTCACTATTTGCTATTTCACCGATCTTAGTGTCATCTGCAAACTTGCTAATCAGACCATCTATACCTTCCTCCACATCATTTATGTACATCACAAACAACAGTGATTCCAGCATGGATCCCTGTGGAACACAACTGGTCACAGTTCTCCAGTTTGAGAAACTCCCTTCCACTACTACTCTGTCTCCTGTTGCTCTATCCATCTAGCTTATGCACTCTGGACTCCGTGTGGCTTCACTTTCTCAATCAGCCTAGCATGGGGAGCCTTCTCAAACACCTTCCTGAAGAACACCTCATCTTCCGACTGGGGACCTTCAACCGTGTGGCATCAATGTCGACTTCACCAGTTTCCTTAACTATCCTCCCTGCACCTCATACCAGATCCAACCCTCCAACTCGACACCTCCTTGAACTGTCCTACCTGTCCAACTTCCTTCCCACCTTATGGCTCCTCCTACCTATCACTATCACTCCCCACTTCCATCTACCTATCAGCTTCCCAGCTACCTTCCCCTAACTCCCACCATACCTTCCTATTTATCTCTCAGCCCAGCTGAAACTAAACCACTGTCTTATACGTGTTCAAATAACCTCCTTGCTCTTGTACTTTGTACCCCAACTAATAAATAATAGGCAAGGAATGTCAAAAACATTTTAAAATTATACTTGGGGAAAAAAAGGAATTATCACAGGCATCAGGGTGCCTTGTATCAAAAAGGAAGAATTGGCAGAAACGCTGAATTGACTTTGCACATTTATTGTGGAGGGAAGGTGCCAACTTGTCTGTAATCCCAAGGAAACAAATAACTGAATCAAGTTCAGGGACAGACCACAATTAACAGGAGTTAAATACATTTCTCTCAATTTAGGAACCATTCTGATCATATATATCTAAATTGGAGAATTATGCAAGTCACTTGATACTTAAGAAAAATGATGGAGGGAAACCATGGAAATAAAGACCAGTAAGGAACAGCAGAAGGTTATTCGGCCCCTCAAGCCTGCTCTGCTGTGTTGGTCAGAATCAGAAATTGCTGGAGAATGTCAGGAGAATGTCAAGCAAAATCTTGTGGGAAGAAAGCAGAGTTAATGTTTCGACTCTGGTGACTCTTCAAAACTGTTAGCAGCTTGGAAAATTGGTATTAGCTGCAGCTGAAGTGGGGGAGGGGCACCCTGTGGGGAAAGGAGAGAGTTGAGCAGAGAACAAGATGGAACCTAGAGAGAGAGAGAGAGAGATATGAAAGGGGTAGATAAGCAAGGAGATAATGGGTAGCAGGCCAGGGAAGAAGAAAAGCTTAATAAGAAATAATAAGAGCTATGAGTGAAAAGTGATGAATGCAACCCATATTATGTGATAGGTAGGGTATGTGGGAAAAGGTAAACTGTGCTAAAAGCAACCCATTTCATAACAGGACCAGATGTGGTGTGGGTAAAAGACATGGAAGCATGGAATCAGGTTCCAAAGTTAATGAAAATACGATAAAAATAAAAAAAATTAAGAGAGGACTGTAAATGTTGTCCTTCCCACCTATCTGCTCCGACCTATCACCATCACCCCCCCCCCCCCCCCCCACCTGCATCTACCTATCACCTGCCCAGTCTCCTCTACCTCTCCCCATTCCTGATGAAGCGCTGATGCCTGAAATGTCGATTCTCCTGCTCCTTGGATGCTGCCTGACTTGCTGTGCTTTTCTAGCACCACACTTTTAGAGTCTAAAGTTATTGAACTCAATGTTGAGTCTTAGAGGCTGCAGAGTCCCCAAGTGAAAAATAAGATATTGTTTGTCCAGCTTGCACTAATGCTTGTTGGAACTCTGCTGCAAGCCTTCATCAGAAATATTGACGTCGGAAGATGGTGGTGTGTTGAAGTGTCAGGCAACTGGAGGCTCGGAGCCACTTTTTGTGGATAGAACTTAAGTGTTGGTGCAAAGCGATCACCTACTATGTGCTTTGTTTTCCCCCTAGTATAGGAGACCACATTATGAGCAGTGAACACAGTAGACTAGATGGAGCAAAGTGCAGGTAAATCACTGCTTCGTCTGAAAGTGTGTTTGGGCCTTTGGATTGTGAGGAGGGAGGAGATAAATGGACGGGTGTAACATCTTCTGTGATTGTGTAAAAAGGTGCCATGGGAGTATGGGGCAATATTGGGAATGGAGGAGGAGTTAACAAGGATTTCCCAAAGACAAGAGTTCCTGCAGAAGTCTGAGAAAGGAGGGAAGGAGAGCATGTGTCTGCTCATGGCATCCTATTGGAGGCGATGGAAATGGCTGCTTATAATCCTTTGGATGTGGAGGCTGGTGGGGTGATAAGTGAGAACCAGAGAGACCCTATTGTTGTGGGAGGGAAGGAAATGGATGAGTGCAAAAATTGGGGGAATGGACTGGACACAGTATGGTCCTGTTGACCATGGTGGTGGTGAATCCTTGGTTGAGGAAGAAGATGGACATTTTCAGAGGCCCCCTTGTCAAATTTGACATCATCAGAACAGATGCGATGGAGATGGAGAAACTGGAAAAATGCAACTGGACACAGTATGGTCCTGTTGACTATGGTGGTGGTGGAATCCTTGGTTGAGGATGAAGATGGACATTTTCAGAGGCCCCCTTGTCAAATTTGACATCATCAGAACAGATGCGATGGAGATGGAGAAACTGGAAAAATGCAGTAGAATTTTTACAGGAAGCACGGTCTGAGGTGGTTTTTTTTATGGAAATGGAAACGGAGATATCGAGGAAGGAAGGAGTCAGAGCTGGGGGTCGAGAGTGTGGTACTGGAAAAGCACAGCAGGTCAGACAGCATCCAAGGAGCAGGAGAATCGACGTTTCCTGATAAAGGCTTATGCCCGAAATGTCAATTTTCCTGTTCCTCAGATGCTGCCTGCCCTGCTGTGCTTTTCCAGCACCACACTCTTGAGTCTGATCTCCAGCACCTGCAGTCCTCACTTTCTCCTAGGAGTCAGAGATGGACCAGGTGAAGGTGAGGGGGTGGAAATTAGAACCAAAATTGATAAATTTTTGCAGTTCAAAACCAGAGAGGGAAGCAACACTAATGTCATCGATGTACTAAAGAAAGAGTTGTGTATGGGGGCTGTAACAGGATCTGAATAAAGACTGTTCCAAGTAGCCCACAAAGAACCAAACATTACTAGGATCCAGGTGGTTACTCATGGCCACACCTTTGACCTAAGTAAAGTAAGAGGACTAGCCACACTACCATACATCAGGAGCATCTCAGAACTGACAGCCAGACTACTGCGACCCCTAGGACTCATAACGGCACACAAACCAACAGCCACGCTCAGACAACAACTCACCAGAACAAAGGACCCGATACCCAACATGAGCAAAACCAATGACCACTATAAACACCGGAGGAAACATCAAAGAAGCGCTTCGCAGGAGGCTCCCAAGCACTGATGATGTCGCCTAGCCAGGGGACGAAACGTTTGCAACAAAAACTTCCAACTCGGCGAACAGAACCACAGTAAAGTAAGAGGAGTTAAAGGAGAAGTTACTGAAACTGAGGAAGACATCGGCCAGGCAGAGGAGAGGATGGACACATAGGAATTGCATGTCCATGGTGAAGAGGATGCGGCTGGAACCTGCTAACTGGGTATTCTGAAACTGATGTACGTTTCAGAAGAATTGTTGATGCAAGTGGGAAGGGACTGGACAAGGGGACAAAAAAATTTGTTTCGAGATATGAAGAAATAAGTTCTGTGGGGCAGGAGCCTGGGCAGTCCTGTTGTGGATTTTGAGGAGAAGGTAGAAGTGGGCTGTATGGACTTGGGAGATTATGAACTTAGAGGCTGTTGAGGGGAGATCCCATGTGTGATGAAGTTGGTGTCAGTCGTGGACATAATGGCCTGATACTTGATAGTAGGGTAATGGTCCGGGGGAGCTAGGAGGAAGTGTCTGAGAGCTTTGACATCAAGCCTTAAGAGAATCCTGAACCAGGATTCCTCAGTCCCCTTGTACTTCACATTTCTGAAGCCTTTCCCCATTTAGAAAATGGCCTATGCCTCTATTCCCACTACCAAACTACATAACCTCATACTTTCCCACATTTGCCTTCTGCCACTTCTTTGGCCACACATCTAGACTGTCCAAGTCTTTCCTCAGCATCCCCACCTCCTCAAAGCAACCTGCCTCTTTATCTGTCTTTGTGCCACCGGCAAACTTCGCAACAATGCCTTCAGTTCCTTCATCCAGCTTGTCAGTCTATAATGTGAATAGTTGTGGTTCCCAGTACTGACCTCTGCAGAACTCTACTACTCACCAGCTGCCATCCTGAAAAAGATTCTTTTTATCCCCACTATCTGCTTTCTACCTATCAGCCAATCCTCTATCCATGACAGTACCTTCCCATGATCTCTTATTTAGCACCCTTCTGTGCAGCACCTTGTCCAAGGCCTTTTGAAAATCCAAATATATCATGACTGGCTCTCCTTTGTCTCACTTTCTCATTACCTCCTCAAAGAATTTTAACAGATTTGTCAGGCACCACCTCTACTTGACAAACCTGTTCTGACTCAGCCTTATTTTGCCATACACTTCCAAGTACTCTGCAATCTTATCCTTAGTAATGGACTCTAAAATCTTACCATTGACTGACGTTAGGCCTACCTCCCTTCTTAAACAAGAGTGTTGCATCAGCCATTTTCCTCTGGGACTGACCCTGACTCTAGTGATTCCTGAGAGATCACCACCAATGCCTCCACCATCTCCCCAGCTAAATACTTTAGAGCCCTGGGTCTATCCAATCTGCATGATTTATCCACCTTCAGAACTTTCAGCTACGCCAGCACCTTCTTCTTAATGATGGCTACTACACTCACTTCTGCCACCCACCGCTCTCTTGAAGTTCTAGTATAATACTTCTGGATGCTATTTATCTGGACTTCCAGACAGCATTTGACAAACTCTGTCATAAGAAACTGGGAGTTCAAGTTGAAGTTCATGGAATTGAAGACAATTGAATGATCTAGTTCAGAAATTGACTGAGCAGCCAGGATAATACTCAGTTTGAGATGAGCAATACCCTAGCAACACACAACTCCCAAGAACATTTTTTTAAAAGGTACTGCATTGGGCAAGATATGACTCTTGACATCTTCAATGATTTACTACATCTGTTAACTACTTAAATGATGCGTTAAAAAAACATATTTCCAATTATGCCAATGAAACAAAGGTAGGTGTCATTGTAAACAGCCTGGATGGGGACAATCTCAAGGAAAGAGTAATAAACTAAATAAAAGGACAAAAAGATTTCAGTGAGTACAACTGTGAGTAAGGTTGCACATCAGTGTGAGAGAGCCTTTGTCTGAGTAAGACAGAGGCCCAGTGATTATATCCAGGAATTTTGTTTAAAGTGAGAATTTGATGCAGAAGGAGAAAGTAGTGCTTAGAGTAATGTTTACTGCAAGAAGTATAATGTAGGGAGGAGGTGCTTTTCTCCTCTACTCTTTTTTTTCCCCAGTACATTCATTGATAAGAAACAGCTATTAGAGACTAAGTTAGAAAAGCATATTATTTTTACAGAAGTGGCTATACTTTGATTTAACTGAAAAACACCAGGAATGAGGGAAAGTCTAATAAAATAAGTAATCCAAAACAGATAAAAATTAGTATGACTGAAGTAAAGCTTAAACATAGCACCTATTTTTGTGCTGTCTGCAAATTTGGCTCCAATACACCCACTTCCTTCCTGCAAGTCAATTACAATACTTAAAAGGCATCTGGATGGATGTATGAACAAGAAGAATTTAGAGGGATATGGGACTAGGTCAGATTGGGATGTCTGGTTGGCACGGATGAGTAGAACCCAAGGGTCTATTTCTATGCTGTATGATTCTATATTTTGTAAACAGTTGTGGTCCCAGCACGGATCCCTGCAGAACCCCTGTCACAGGTCGCCAACCTGAAAAAGAACCCTTATTGACTCTGTGACTCAGCCCCTTATTCCCACTCGTTCTTTCCTGCCCGTTAGTCAGTTCTCTATTTGTGCCAATATACTATCTCCAACACACCTGGACGCTTATCCAATGACTTACCATTTTGTGATATGTCTTGTTGAACGTCTTTTGGAAGTCCAAATCCAACGCATCTACTGGTTAAGGCTTCCTGAAAAACTGTAATAAATTAGACAGACACAGTTTCCCTTTCATAAAGCTATGCTGAATCTGCTTGATTAGATTATGATGTTCTAAATGTTCTGCTATTAGTCACTTAATAATTGTTTCTATTACTTATCCAACAATAGATGTTAGGCTAATTGTCATATAATTACTTGCATTTTGGCTCCCTCTGTTTTTGAATAGTTGATGTCAGAGTAAGGGAGAAAATAATGGAGTTTAAATCAGGATTATTGTGCATGTATGTGAAAGCATGGAGTACAATACATAAGATTGGAAAGTTCTGGCTGTTGAACATTGCTTCATCATAAAAGGTGTTCAGAAAATATAGCAAGGAGGAAGATGTGGCAGTATTGGTTAAGGCAAGCAGGTCCCAGATGTTTATGGCTCAGAGTTAATTTGGCCTGAGCTAAGGAACAGAAGAAATGCAATTACATTGCTTAATATTGTCTATAGACCACCAAATGGTGGGAACAATCTGCAGAGAAATTATAAAAATATGCCAATAATATATTTGAGTAGTGGGGACTCCAATTATATTTTTGTTGTTCTTTTATCTTCTACTCTATTTATCAGTACATTCATTAGTAAGAAATTGCTGTTTGGGACTGTCTTTAAATTACTGTAAGTTAGAAAAGCATATTATTAATGGCGACCTAAGTTACCCAAATATAGACTGGGATACTGATCCTGTAAGGGGCAATTACGGGCAAGTATTCCTGGACTGTATTAGGGAGAGTTTCCTACAGCAGTATGAATGGATAAGTGAGCCAAGTGGATCAATTGTCAATGGAGAAACATTTAGGAGACAGTAATCATAAGGTTCAGGATGATGGTGGAGAATGACGTGAAGGATTCCAGAATAAGAAAGATCAATTGGCAGGGAGCCAAATTCAATGGACAAGAATGGAGCTGGGCCAAATAGGCTGGAATAAAAAGTTGGCAGAAAAACTGTAACTGAGCAATTGGCTTCAAAGAGAAGATGGTTTCAGTATAGTCAAGGTTTATTATCTCAATAGGGAAAAGTAGGATAAACAAATCCAGAGCTCCCTGGATGACAGACGAGATAGAAATGGAGAGCATTAATCCTCTCATTGAAGTCCCTTGCTCTGGTAGTTTAAGGCTCTTCATGTGGTGTTTACACATGTAGGGGAGAGGCATTGGCCACTATTAATCCAGAGGCCTAGATAATGTTCTGGGGACCCAGGTTTGAATCCTACCTTGGCAGATGGTGAAGTTCGAATTCAATAGAAAAAGTCTGGAATTGAGAGTCTAGTGATGGTCACGAAACCATTGTCAATTGTTGGAAAAACCCATCTGGTTCATGATGTCCTGCTGTCCTCACCTGATCTGGCCTACACGTGACTCCAGACCCACAACAGTTGACTCATAATTGCCCTCTGGGTAATTAGAAATCGGCAATAAATACTGGTCTAGTCAGTAATGCTCTCATCCTGTGAACAAAGTAAAGAAAAAACTATGAATGCTTCATTCCAAGGATCCCAATTGTCCAGTCAGGTCTGTTGCAGACTATTCAAAAACAACAACCAAATGCACGACCAATACAAACCAAAAAGCCACTGGCGTGTGATGTCTCTGCTGATCCATTAGTGATCAATACTGACCCTCCTGTCCATCAATGGCCATTACAGAGCATCAGGAAAGAGTGCCTCAGATCTATCTGCCATGCAATGAGATTCTGACTGATCTGTAACCTAATGTGAACTGACATTGGTTTCGAAAAGGCAGCTTAGGCTTCCTCAACTTAATTTAATGATAAAGTAATAGTGAAGATTGATAAATGAAATGAAATGAAATGGGAAGTTTGTCTATAATGATTTTAAGAAAGTGTTTGGCAAAATACCATATAGCTAGAAGGATGGTCAGCAGTGTAGTCAGTGCAAGGATCACTGCTTTTCTGATGGAAATATCAGTGACTTGGGTTTGGAATTCAGAGTAAAATCTAAAACTATTGCTGATAATACCAAATCTTGAGCAGTGAAAACAATGGGGAGGATCTCAATTGACTGCAATGTGACACAGGTAGGCCAGCAAAATGGATAGATGGAAAAAGTGACTAATTAAGACCATATGAAATTGGAACTGGAGTAGGGCACTCAGCTACTTGAGCCTGCTCTGTTATTCCATGGGATCACGGCTGATCCAAAATTTCTCATATCCACTTCCCTTCCCATTTCCTTGATTCCTCCTCGAAAGTGGCCACGTAAGTAGATAGGATGGTAAAGAAGGCATATGGCATGTTTGCCTTTATTGGTCAGGGAATTAAGTACAAGAGTCAGGATGTTATGCTGCAGCTTTATAGGACTTTGGTTAGGCCACACCTGCAGCTTTATAGGACTTTGGTTAGGCCACACCTGGAGTATTGTGTTCAATTCTGGTCACCACAATGCAGGAAGGATGTGGAGGCTTTAGAGAGGGTGCAGAAGAGATTTACAAGACTGCTGCCTGAATTTGACGGTACGAGCTTTAAGGAGAGGCTAGAAAAACTCGGGTTGTTTTCTCTGCAGCGGCTGAGATGTCATAGAAGTCTATAAAATTATGAGATGCATAGATAAGGTTGACGGTCAGAATCTTTTTCCAAGAACTGAAATGTCTAAAGTAGGGGGCATGCATTTAAAGTGAGAGGGGGAATGTTCAAAAGAGAAGTAAAGGGCAAGTTTTTTATGTAGAGTGGTAGGAGTTGGTACGCACTGCCAGTGGTGGTGTTAGAATCAGGCACAATTGAGGTGTTTAAGGGATGTTTGGATAAGCACATGAATATGCAAGGAGTGGAGGGAGATGGATCAAGGGCAGGTTTAGATTAATTTGATGTCATGTTCGGCACAACATCGGTTCATGTGCTGTACTGTTCTATGTTCTATGACAATTTACTAATCTCCTACTAATTTGATACAGAGAATTGTGAGGTAGTGTATTTTGGCAGAGGAGATAGGAAGAGGTGATATAAATTTCACAGTAAAGTTCAAAAGAGTGTGCAGGATGGGGGAAGAGGGACACATACGTCCATCTTTGAAAATGGCAAGGCATCTTGGGAGAGAGATCAGCAAAACATTTGGGATCTTTGGTTTTTATACTTACAGTATTGAATATGAAAGCAAAGAAATAATGTTGTACTGTTGGCTTAGCCCGAGCATTACATCCAAGAATTACAAAAATTAGCTTTATTGACACGTACTCACAGGAGTACATTGAAGAGTTTACAGTTCACCCTTTACAGCGCCAACTTATGTGCCGAGGTATCTAGATACAGATTCTTAAGCACAGATTCGCAGGGGGAAAAAAACATGGAGAAATAAACAGATAAAAAGCCCAGCAAAAATTAGGAAAAAAGAAACAAAAGTTCAGAATAAAAGTCCTTCCAACCCAGACTGCAGCACACTTCACCTTGAGGCCAGGAGTGCAAGATCAAGTCCACCCTGATGCTGGGAGTTCAAGGCCACGCCGAAGCTGGGAGTTTGAGTCCATGTTGAGGTGGGGAGTCCATGCTGGCTTTCACCCCGGACATCGCTGATGCAGCCTGAGGACAGGAGATAAAAAGAAAAAAAATGCAAAGAAAGATAGGAAAAAAGAATTTGAAGTGGGCAAGTTCTGGCTCAGGAGTCTTTCTCTGCCACCATCTTGGAGTCTTTTTTTTTGACAGTAATATAATAAGACATTTTTAAGAAGTATGCAAGGGTTGTTGGCAGGAGGCAGATGAGATTTACCAGAATGGTTCCAGGGATGATGGGAATTTTAGCTGTGACATGAGGTTGGAGAAGCTAATGTTATTATCCTTGGAGCAAAGAAGAGTGAGGGGAGATTTGATGACAAAATGCAGGATGACGACTGAAATAACTCCACAGACGCTGGCATCCTATCACTAAGTCACCCTTTATTTACATGTGCATATTTCTTGACACTAGCCTGGCTTCCTCAGAGCCAGCTCTAAGAGTGAACAAAAACTATGCCAGTCCTGTTTATATCTACTAGCCAGGGCTCCCTGATTGGACCAGATTAGCAGCCTCAATCAAGGAACTCATATCCTTTAAGGTCTACATGACTGACTTCTACAATCACCACAGAGACAGATTTTGGTAAGTTATAGAAGGAAAAATGAACAGTGGCTGATAGTTTAATGGCTGGAGAACACAGGTTTAATATTTAGCAAAGAGATGATTAGATTACTTACAGTGTGGAAACAGACCCTTCAGCCCAACAAGTCCACACTGACCCATCGAAGCGCAACCCACCCATTCCCCTACATTTACCCTTTTGCCTAACACTACGGGCAATTTAGCATGGCCAATTCACCTGACCTGCACATCTTTGGACTGT
>NC_057734.1:50823081-50828549 GCF_004010195.1 Chiloscyllium plagiosum
GTGAGGCAGCAGTGCTAACCACTGTGCCACCGTGCCGCCCAGGAAGAATGTTAGGAAGAACATTTTATGCAGTGAGTGGTACAACGTGGAACTTACCTCCTACCAGGGTGGTGGAAGTGGAGTCAATCATGATGAAAGAAAATTTGGTGAACACTCGAAGGTAATAAATTTGCGTGGTTCTATGAATATAGCAGGTGAATGAGATTACCTGGATTGCTTCATGGAGAGCTGGAATTGACTCGATGGGTCAAATGGTCTGCATTGTGCAGATTTGCTAACTCTGTCAATCTCAGGTGTGTTATACCTCCATGACTATAATGAAAAGGCCATGTTTATGACCTGACCCTTACTATGTTCATTGGCAGCACCATGATTGGTCGCCCTACTGTAGAAAGGATATTATTAAATTAGAGGATTCAAAAAGATTTAACAGGATGTTGCCGGGAACAGAGGGTTTGAGTTATAGGGGGAGGCTGGGTAGGCTGGGACTTTTTTCACTGGTGCCCTAGGAAATTGAGAAGTGATCTTACAGAGATTTATAAAATGATGAGGGGCATAGACAAGGTGAATAGCAAAGGTATTTACCCTAAGGTCAGGGGGTTCAAAACTAGAGGTATATTTTTAAGAAGAAAGGAGAGGAGAAAGATTTAAAAGGGATGTGAGGAGCAACTTTATTACAGAGTGAGTTATTTGTATGTGAAATGACCTGCCAGAAGAAGTGGTAGATGCAGATACAGTGACAATATTTAAAAGACATTTGGATAGGTACGTGGGTAGAAAAGGTTGAGAGGGATATGGGCCAAATGCAGGCAAGTGGAACTAGTTTAGATTGGGAAATCTCCTCGGCATGGATGAGTTGGGCCAATGTTTCTTTTTCTGTGCTGTATGACTCTATTTTCTTCCAGGCTCCAATTACTGGATCTATGATGGAGAGAATCAAGTCTTGGGGCCCAGGTTAATCTCTGAGTTGGGTCTTTCTGCGGTGGATATCCAGGCTGCTCTGATGTGGGGCTTGGAGGAAAAGAGGAAGATCTATTTCTTTAAAGGAAATAATTACTGGCGATTCAACATGAACCAAAATGCTTTGGACAGTTTCTACCCACGGAATACTAATGATTGGCGAGGTATTCCTGCCAACATCAATGGGGCATTCCAGGACGAGCATGGTGAGCAGCATTAGCTGGGTCCAACTCACTCTGTAGTTGGGGTGTCAATTGCTTGTAGGGATTTGAGCCTAAGCCACACGGACCCCTTCCCTCCCCTTTCAACCCCCTGTGAAAGTTGCTCTGCCCACTTAGATCCCCATGAGGGTGTGGCTATGCCAGCACGGACCCTTGCATTGGGGACACTTGCACTGGTTGAGAAGGCATTTGACCCATCTAGGTCATGAATTTGGGAAATCGCAGTCTCATTGTAAAAACATTGTTGTTTATTCAATTATTCCTGGGTTTCTGCCTCTACTGCTTCCAAGGAATACATTCCATGATGAGCAGACCTTGTGTGAAACAAGCTCCAGCTTGTCTTTTTTTTGAGGACTGACCATTCACTGCAGCCTCACAGCACCAGGGACCTGGGTTCGATTCTAACCTCAGATGACTGTCTGTGTGGAGTTTGCACATTCTCCCCATGTCTGCGTAGGTTTCCTCTGGGTGCTGTGGATTCCTCCCACAATCCAAAGATGTGCACGTTAGGAGAATTGGCCATGTTAAAGTGCCCATAGTGTTCAGGGATGTGTAGATTAGTCAGGGGAAATGTAGAGTAATAGGGTAAGGGAATGGGTCTGGGTGGATTACTCTTCGGAGGGTCAGTGTGAACTTATTGAGCCAAAGGGCCTGTTTCCACACTGTAGGAATTCTATGATTATCTCATCGTCAATGTTTTAGTTGCAGTCACCCCTACTTTGTGGTTTTAGTATGTTTTGGATCTCTCCAATCTGCCTGTTTAGTCATTTTGAAAATTGCCAGTCCCTCCACCATTTTTTCATCACTGAGTCCACAAATCAGGTATCAAAAATGGATTCAGTACGTAAGCTGTGATCTGATCTCAGTGAATAGTGTTCAGTCTGGTCCCCAAAACATGAAGATTTTTCCCGGATGTTTTTTCCAGTTACCTGCTGTTTAAATAGATGTCACTGCTTCTCAAAAGGGAGCTTCGGCGGTCCAAGCCAACTTTAATATTAACAGATGGTAAAAGAATCACAAGATACTCTTTGACTCATGACAATGACAGCTTGTAGATCCTCAAGTGACTCCACAAACATTGAAGTAGCCTGTGTGCTGCCTGGGATCCCAGAGACTGGGACTGTACAGACTGGACCCCACCCACAGGCCAATGTCTGTATGCTTAGCTGAAGCTACTGATGATCTTATAAAGAATAGCATTTCACAGGAACTATGTAAATTGTAAAGAATAGTGGACCCAGCACTGATCCTGTGGCCCACCTCTCATAACATCCTGTCAACCTATAAATTTATTCCTTCTCTCTGCCTCCTGTTAGCCAGCCAGTCTTCTAACCATGCTATTACTTTAACCCTACAGCATGAGCTTTTATATTTTGCAAAAACCTTTGGTGAGGCACATTATCAAAACAATTTGCTCAGTACCACTTACCTGGTAATTGTTATTTTCTTGAGTTCCTCCCTCCCTTTCAGTTCCCGATTTGGAATTGTTTCCAGGATGCTGCTAATGTCCTCTCTCATGAAGATTAATGCAAAATGTCTGTTTCATTCTTCGCCATCTCTTTAATCACCATTATTAATTCCTAGGCTCACTTTTTGTGTGATCAACACTTTTTTTTTCTTTTCCTATCCATTGTTTATATCTTTACTCAATTCTATGTCTTCTTTGAATTTAATACCACCATCGACTTTTTAGTTAATCACAGATAGGGGGTCCATCCCTTAGAACTTTTCTTATTTGTTAAAATGTACCTTGTCCACACTTTCTGGAATATCCCCTTAAATGTTTGCCACTGCATCTTTATTGACAATCCCTTAAATTAAACTCCTAGTTCATCTTCACTAGCTCTGCTTTCATGTGCTCATCATTGCTCCTGTTTAAATTCAAAATGGCAGTATGTTGGCTCAGTGGTTAGCACTGCTGTTGCACAGTGTCAGGGACCCAGGTTCAACTTGACCATCGGGTGAGTGGTCCCACACTTCTCTCCCTTAAAGTGCATGTAAAATGCAATCACACAATGGGGGCTCTTCAAGGGCATTTTTCTCTGAGGTCAGTAATTAAACCAATGTTGTTGATCAAAGCCAGTTCTAAGTGTAGCCCACTCTCTGGCTCATGCCATAACACGCGGGTCTAAGAAACTGTCCTGAAAACAAACACTTGATGAAAGCCCAACGACCCTCCAAAGAGCATCCCACCCCTGCCCTATCCTTGTAAACCTGCATTTCCCATGGCCAATCCACCTAGACTGCACATCCCTAGACATTATGGGCAATTTAGCATGGCCAGTCCATGTAACATGCACATCTTTGGACTGCCAGAGGAGACCAGAGCGCCCAGAGGAAAAACACACAGACACAGGAGAATGTGCAAATACCGTACACTCACCCGATGGTCAAGTTGAACCTGGGTCCCTGACACTGTGCAACAGCAGTGCTAACCACTGAGCCAACATACTGCCATAGATTGTTATACGCATTTGACAAGCTCCCATTATTTCTTCCTTGTTACCCTGTCCTACCATGTGGTTACTTTTAAGGGGTGTTGAAATCAAATCCCACAAGTGACCACTAACCTTTTATTATTCCTCATCTCCACCCAGACTGTTTCTATATCCTATTTTCCTGAGTTAAATTCATTCCCCATATGTTGCCGGCCACCTGAGCTTTTCACATGGTTCACATGTTAAATCACTGAAGCTTTCTTCTTCAAACTCTAACTCTGACCCTCTGTGTTGACAGGTTACGCTTACTTTCTCCGTGGAAGGTATTACTGGAAGTTTGACCCCGTGCAGATGAAGGTACAGGAAGGATATCCACGGCTGATAGGCCATGATTTCTTCGGATGTGCTTCTTCCCGTCAGTTGTACACATGACTCTGACAGATGCTCAAGACGACGGGAACTGCTGGTGGAGATTTCCAATACTGTGATGTTCCCATCCACCATTCAGTGGCTTTCTCATTTCCCACTTCCTTTCCTGGGGCTTTCTTCTGAACGATGATCCATAGTTGATTTGACTCTTGATTTGTGACAAGCTGGAGAAAGATTTGGCACAAGTGTGCCTCAGTTTGCTCCTCTAGATTTGGAATGACCGAGGGCTCCATTTAGGGATAGCTGCCCTTCTACACCTAAAACTGTACAATACCAACATCTGGAAAGCCTTGAGTACAATTCAGAAGAATCTAATATTGAACAGATATCTGATTACTTTTTTAGCTTGGCGGAACCTATTACATTATTTGCATTAGTTGATAGTTTCTAGGCCGGAACTTATTTTGAGGAGGGAAATGCCTTTGTCTTTCTTGTAAAGTCCTGTCATCAGGTTTGAAGCCTCAGTGTGAGAAACAATTTGACAATTCTGGAAACATTAGGTGGGGTGACCAGGGACTCAGACCCTGCTGCTGGACAGTCACATTTGGTGTATTTGTCTGTATGTGTACGATTGTCAAGTACACACTCTCACTGAACAAGCATCTGTCAGTCCATCAAACTTATTGTTCTGTCTGATAACAAGCAGCAGAATAGAAAAAGTGGTGAGAGATACTAGATTTCCCACTTGTTCTGCTTGTCACCATGTCTCCAGTATTGACAGGTTCCTAAATCCACATCAGGTCATAAAGAAAGTGAATTGGAAACTGGTAGCTCGGTGGATGATTCTGCCCCTTTATTGTGCAGTTTGCAGCAATCACTAGGTTGCAGGTTCGGTTCTCGGTATGTACAGACATTGGCAGTTGGATGTAGCTTTAACTCAGGTTGACCCCATTAGTGAATAATCAATTAACTGTGACCCACTCCAGGCATTCCCATTTCACAGTTCCAGCACAACTGAGCAGGGGCTTGGAGATGATCCTCATTCAAAATTATTACAGTGCAGCTGGAGACCATTTGGCCCATCATGTGTGCACCAGCTCCATTATCTATCTGGGCACTATTAACGACTGCCATCCTCCTGCCTTTTCAATTATCTGTGCACACGGTTACTATCCAAAAACACATGCAATTCCCTGTTGAATACGTTAATTGAACCTGCTTCCACATTTTCAGGCAAAGCATTCCATAATCACACTACAGTCCTAACACCCTGCCCTCACTCCCTGTGCTCAGTCCCCTGCCCTCACTCCCTGTGCTCAGTCCCCTGCCCTCACTCCCTGTGCTCAGTCCTTACCCACACTCCCTGCGCTCAGCCTCTACCCATACTCCCTGTGCTCAGTCCCCTGCCCTCACTCCCTGTGCTCAGTCCCCTGCCCTCACTCCCTGTGCTCAGTCCCCTGCCCTCACTCCCTGTGCTCAG
>NC_057734.1:50832696-50851583 GCF_004010195.1 Chiloscyllium plagiosum
GCTCAGTCCCCTGCCCACACTCCCTGCGCTCAGTCCCCTGCCCACACTCCCTGCGCTCAGCCTCTACCCACACTCCCTGTGCTCAGTCCCCTGCCCACACTCCCTGCGCTCAGCCTCTACCCACACTCCCTGCGCTCAGTCCCCTGCCCACACTCCCTGCGCTCAGCCTCTACCCACACTCCCTGCGCTCAGTCCCCTGCCCACACTCCCTGCGCTCAGTCCCCTGACCACACTCCCTGCGCTCAGTCCCCTGACCACACTCATTGTCCAATCCTGCCATAGGTCTCAGCACGCGCACGTTCATAATCATATGTGGCTTCTTGAGCAGTGACTAGGTTGTAATTCTCTCGCAGACCTGGGAACACTACAGTAATTACATAATTCTCCATGTTTCATCCTAAAAAAACACTGAATGTCAAAAAAACACAAAAGGCCACTTGTCTGGTGAATCGTAGAACATGGAACATTACCGCGCAGTACAGGCCCTTCGGCCCTCGATGTTGCACTCACCTGTGGAAACAATCTGAAGCTAATTTCACCTGCACTATTCCATTTTCATCCATATGTTTATCCAATGACCATTTAAATGCCCTGAAATTTGGCAAGTCTATTACTATTGCAGGCAGAGTGTTACATTATCCTCCCAGTCTCTGAGTAAAGAAACCATCTCTGACCTCTGTCCAATGTCTATCACCCCTCAATTTAAAGCAATGTCCCCTTGTGCTAGCCATCCCCATTCAAGGGAAAAGGCTCTCACTATCCACCCTATCTAACCGTCTGATTATCTTATGTGTCTCAATAAGGACACCTCTCAACCTTTTCTCTCTCGCAAAAACAGCTTCAATTACCTCAACCTTTCCCTGTAAGACCTTCCCTCCATACCAGCGTCCTGTAAAACCCTTTCCAAAGTTTCCAATAATGTGGTGACCAGAACTGTATGCAGTACTCCAAGTGCGGCTTCACCAGAGTTTTGTACAGCTGCAGCATGACCTCATGGCTCCGAAACTCAATCCCTCTACTAATAAAAGCTAACACACAGTATGCCTTCTTAACAACCTATCAACTTGGTGGCAACTTTCTTGGATCTATGTACATCGGTACTGAGATCTCTCTGCTTTCCATACTTCCAAGAATCTTACCATTAGCCCAGTACTCTGTATTAGTGTTGCTCCTTCCAAAGTGAATCACCTCACACTTTTCCACATTAAACTCCATTTGCCACCTTTCAGCCCAGCTCTGCAACTTATCTATGTCCCTCTGTAACCTGAAACATCCTTAGGCACTATCCACAACTCCACCAATCTTTGTGTCATTCGCAAATTTACTAACCCATCCTTCTCCGCTCTCATCCAGGTCACTTTTAAAAATGACAATCAGCAGTGGACCCAAAACAGATCTTTGTGGTACATTTCCCATTAACCACCCCCACCCCATCCCCGTCTTCTTTCAGCTAGTCAATTTCTGATGCAAACCACTCAATCACCCTCAATCCCATGCCTCCGTATTTTTTGCAATAGTCTACCGTGAGGAATCTTGTCAAACACCTTACTGAAATCCATATACATCACATCAATCACTTTACCCTCATCCACCTGTTTGGTCACCATCTCAAAGAACTCAATAAGGTTTATGAGGCACGACCTACCCTTCACAAAACAGTGTTGTCCATCCCTAATCAACTTATTCCTTTTGAGATGATTATAAATCCTATCTCTTATAACCTTGTCCAACACTTTGCCCACAACCAAAGTAAGGCTCACTGGTCTATAATTACCAGGGTTGTCTCTACTCCCCTTCTTGAACAAGGGGCAACATTTGCAATCCTCCAGTCTTCTGGCACTATTCCTGTAGACAATGACGACACAAAGGTCAAACCCAAAGGCTCTGCACTCTCCTCCCTGGCTTCCCTGAGAATCCGAAGATAAATCCCATCCGGCCCATGGGCCTTATCAATTTTCACACTTTCCAGAACTGTTAACACCTCCCCCTTGTGAACCTCAATCCCATCTAATCTAGTAGCCTATATCTCAGTATTCTCAACAACATTGTCTTTTTTTTAGTGTGAATACTGACAAAAATATTAATTTAGCGCTTCTCCTATCTGCCTGGATTCTACGCACAATTTCTCACCCACTGCCTTGATTGACCCTAATCTTACTCAAATCATTCTTTAATTCCTGGTATACCTATAGATCATTCTTTTATTCCTGATCTACCTGTATTATACCCTGTTCAGATTAAACCCGGATTCAATTTCCAATTCACACGAAAGGAGCTTCAGTTAAATATGTAGCAACATGTTTAGACATTTGTGAAGTTAATAGGACCCAGGCAGGGACCTGGGTAAAGAATGAGTTCTTATCGCATGTGACACAATAGCCTAGGTTTTCACATGGGTATCAGGTCTTCAAAGTGGGAATGAATGGGGCTCATAAATCCTGCATTTGCCCATAGTGAGAGAAGTTCAGTAGGCATTTTGGAGAATTGGTATCCTCCTAATTGGTCACCTCCAAGCTTGCCATCCAATTATTTGTTGATGTGGCAACAGCTTTGGAATGTGGTCAGTGATTAATATGGTGCAGTGGCAGCTTGCAGGCAATACGAAGGCTCTTTTCAGGGTACTGCATAGTTTGACATAATGGACAAAATTTGGGCCAGCAGCTCCATTAGAATGGATAGGAGCCCTTCCACTGAATCAGGGCTGCCTGGAATTAAAGCTTCATAAAGAAGGAATGTACCCTCAAGTTCTAGTGATTCCCAATCCCTACCCCAGCACACCCATTGCCCGCAGTCTCACCCAAGCCTGCCAGGAGAAGTGTGAGTGGAAGGGGGTGGGGGAAGGCCTTCTTTGAGATGGGCTGCCCCTCCAACAGCAAAGGGGCAATGAGGATGCTAACTTGCCCTGAATTGAACATGCAGTTGACTGCCTGCCCCTGAGGAGGGCATTCCTGGTTCATCCTCAGGAAAGTTCCCAGATGACAGGACTGCATTGAAGAGTCATCCTGACAACAGCTCCAACTTTCCAGCTCAACCCTGAACCCTATCATCACAGCATTGGGAAAGTGTGGCCTGATTGGGCTGGGAGGATGCTGAGATAGAAGAGGGGGCAAGGTATGGGTTTTGCTCTGCTGGAAAAAGCTTGTTGACAAAAGTCAATAAATTATTGTCTCCTGCCAGGGTACAAACTGTTTGGAAACAATGGGGAAAGTGGCTGCTGGGAGAATGGAGTTCTAAAATGTGAAGCCTACTCCAATTGGCTTTCTGATGGATTGTGCTGAGTCTTAGACCTGTCACTCAACAGCATTCTCACCCTTCCAATTTGTCTCTGGAACAACACTTTTTTTGTATTTTTGACAATAAATCATGTTTTCTACACAGTTGTATTTCTTTTAGTTGCAAGTCTATCACTTATCTGCCCAGTTTCCTGCTCCTCATTGCCTTGTTCACCCTGCTGAAGTGTGTGGTATGTGGACTGGTTCAGTGCATGACAGGGTTACTCTCTCTGGTTCAATACCCAGATCACACTCATTGTTTCAGTTTGTGTAAAGGAAGTTCCATAAACCTACTTGACAATACTAGAAACAACTTGATAAAACATTAGTTAATGTGAATGAAGGAATCTTGTGTTGGGAACTAAAGGTTTCTACTGCAATTATATGGGCTTGGAGAGTCACTAAAGAGGATTTCTGACATGACAACTTTTTAACCCTTATTAATGGGATATGGCTGACTTCCTTAGAGAATTAAGGGGAGATGTAGAGTCAGTGTGACACAGAAGGTTATGTGAATGTTACTTGCCACTTGTCAGGTCAAGCCTGGATATTATCCAGATTTTGTTGCATTTGAGCATGGACTGTTCCAGTATCTGAGGAGTCACGAATGGTGCTGAACATTGTGTAATCTTTGGCAAACATCTCCACTTCTGACCTTATGATGGAGGGAAGGTCATTGAAGAAGCAGCTGAAGATGGTTGGGCCTAGGACACCATCCTGAGGAACTCCTGCAGAGATTTCTTGGAACTAAGATGACTGACCTGCAACAACCACAGTCATCTTCTTTTGTGTCAGGTAATAATCTAATGATCTGATTTGCCCTTGATATGCATTGATTCCAGTATGCTAGGGCTCATTGAAGCCACACTTGGTCAAATGTAGCTTTGATGTCAAAGAACTGTCACTCTCTGGATTAGTGGTGCTGGAAAAGCACAGCAGTTCAGGCAGCATCCGAGGAGCAGGAAAATCGACGTTTCGGGCAAAAGTCTTCATCCACTAATCCAGAATCTGGCTTCCAGCATCTGCAGTCATTGTTTTTACCGAGCTGTCACTCTCACCTTACCTCTGCAATTCAGCTCTTTTATCCATATTTGAATGTAGACTGTATTGAGGGCAGGAGCCAAGTGACCCTGGCAGAACCCAAACTGGGTGTCACCGAGCAGGTTATTGCTGAGTAGCTGCTGCTTGGTAACACCGTCCATCACTTTACTGATGATCAAGGGTAGACTGTTAGAGTAATTGGCTGGGTTGGATTTGTCCTGCGTTTTATGTACAGAACAAATCTGGGCAATTTTCCACCCTGTCGAGTAGATGCCAGTGTTCGAACAGCTTAGAACTGTACTGGAACAGCTTGGCTTGGGGAGCAGCAAGTTCTGGAGAACAAGTCTTCAGTACTATTATCGGAATGTCGGCAGGACCTGTGGCCTTTACAGTATTCAATGTCTTCAATTGTTTCTTGATATCATGTGGAGTGAATCAAATTAGCTGAAGACTGTAGCACTGGAGAAGGTTGAGTTTAATAATCTACTCAGCACTTCTGGCTGAAGATTGCTGTATGAGCTTCAGCCTTGTCTTTTGCACTGATGTATTGGGCTCTTCCATCATTAATGATGGGGATATTCATAGATCCTCCAGTGATTTATTTAATCGTCCACTGTGATGGGACTGCAGACCTTAGATCTAATCTACTGTTTGTGGGATCACTTAGCTGTATCATTTGCTGCTAATGCTGTTTGGCATGCAAGTAGTCCTGTTTGGTGGCTTCCCCACGTTGGTACCTCATTTTCAGGTATGCCTGATGCTGCTTCTAGCATGCCTTCCTGCACTCTTTATTGAACCTGGGTTGATTCCATGGCTTGATTGTAGTGGTTGAGTGGGCGAAGTGCCAGCCCATGAGATTACAGATTGTGCTGGAGTACAATTCTGCTCCCGTTGATGGCCTACAGTACCTCATAGATGCCCAGTTTTGAGTCACCAGATCTGTTCAAAGTCTGTCCTACTTAGCACTGTAATGACCAGAATTTGACCATTACCAATAAGAGATAATCTAACCACTGCCCTTGACATTCAATGGTGTTACCATCACTGAATCCCCGAGCATCAACATCCTGGGGGTTATCATTGACCAGAAACACAACTGGACTCACTACATAAACACAGTGGCCATAAGAGTTGATCAGGTTTGGAATAC
Source organism: Chiloscyllium plagiosum (assembly GCF_004010195.1). Lineage (NCBI taxonomy): Eukaryota > Metazoa > Chordata > Chondrichthyes > Orectolobiformes > Hemiscylliidae > Chiloscyllium > Chiloscyllium plagiosum. The sequence goes on from NC_057734.1 coordinate 50,838,160, forward strand.
TGTGGTGGATAACTCACCTCCTGACTCCCCAAAACCTATCCAGCATCTACAAGGCACATGTCAGGAGTGTGATGGAATACTCCCACTTGCCGAGTTGAATGCAGCCCAACAACACGCAAGAAGCTTGACACCATCCAAGACAAGCAGCCCACTTGATTGGCATTACACCCAAAAGCATCCACTCCCTCCACCACCAGCACGTAGTTATAGCGGTGTGTGCTATCTACAAGCTGCAATGCAAAAATTCACCAAATATCCTCAGACAGCATCTTCCAAACCCAAGACCACATCCATCTAGAAAGACAAGAGCAGCAGACATATAGGAATAACTATCACCTTCAGGTTCCTCTCCAAGCCACTCAACATCCTGATTTGGCAATATATCACTGTTCCTTCACTGTTGCTTGGTCAAAATCCTGAAATTTACTCCCTAATGGCACAGCAGGTAGATTCAATATGGCAGCTCACCACCACCTTCTCAGGGGCAACTAGGGACAGGCAATAAAATTGCTGGCCAGCCATGATACCCATGTCCCACAAAAGAATAAATGAAAAAAAACAAGGTCTTTCAGTTCCTGAATTTCATTGCTAGCTCTCTGTAAACCAATCCTGTTAGTCCCATTTTCCCACTTGATTTCTGTCGTCCAACAGGTTTATTTCCTGCAAAATGTTTGTGGAACTGGAGCTGGATATCAAGACAAATTGCCAGTAATTTGGCTGTTAATTGAATATTTGGTTTTATAAATAGATTATAAAATCAAGGAAACTATGTCTGAAGTTCGTGGGTTGAGCAGGATTTGAGTACAAAAATCTAGACTGGCTCTAGTATAGTATGGAGGGGATGCCAGATGAGACATGGAAGATCCCATTTGAATATTTTGAAGAAGAACAGAGTGTTATCACAATGTCCTGGCCAATATTTATCCCTCAATCAACATCACAAGAGATTATCTAATCATTATCACAATGATGTTTGTGAGAGCTTGCTGCATGCAATTTGCTGCTGTGTTTCCTACAATACACCAGTTATTACATGGTAGAAGTACTTAATTGGCCATAAAGTGTTTTGGAGCATCATGAGATTCTGAAAGGTGCTTTATAATGCAAGGATTTCTTTTTTATGTTCAAAAGGCATAGAGACAATAAGTAAGATTCAGCTAAAGTGTAGTGCAGCACCGTTGAGAATGTTGAAAAGATCTTGAAGAAGGTGAAATCAAGACTTAATAGAATGATAGCTGAAAATGTGTTGCTGGAAAAGCGCAGCAGGTCAGGCAGCATCCAAGGAACAGGAGAATCGACGTTTCGGGCATAAGCCCTTCTTCAGGAATGAGGAAAGTGTGTCCAGCAGGCTAAGATAAAAGGTAGGGATGAGGGACTTGGGGGAGGGGTGTTGGAATTGCGATAGGTGGAGGGAGGTCAAGGTGAGGGTGATAGGCTGGAGTGGGGTGGGGGCGGAGAGGTCAGGAAGAAGATTGCAGGTTAGGAAGGCGGTGCTGAGTTCCCTTATTAGAATGATACACAAACAAAATACTGCAGATGCTGGAAATCTGCAAGAAAACAAAACAATGCTCGGCAGGATATGTGGAGAGAGAGAGAGAGAAAGAGAGAGAAATCTTTTAGCGGGAGTTCATCAATCTTGCTGAGTACATCTAATTAAAGAAGTGATTATAAAGGAGCATGAAATCATCAAAAGACTAAATCTGGAGAGACAATATAAATGAGCATTCAGATGGTCTGGGAGGTGACATGAGATAAAAGAAATTTAAAAGGCATTTGGACAGGTACATGGATAGGAGAGGTTTCAAGGGATAAGGGCCAAATGCAGGCGAATAAAACTAGTTCAGTTTAGGAACTGTGTTCAGCATGGATGGGTTAGGCCAAAGGGCTAGTTTCCATATTGTATGCATCTATGATTCTAAGGCGAGAGGACAGTTTTGATGCGTGGGACAGCTAGTGCCACAGGTACAGCTTACCCAATAAATATTGGTGTCCTGATGGCAGAGAGGGATTAGGTGTCTCCTGTCTTGGGACCTGTGCCCATCAAAAACCACTCCCCAGGAATAGAACATAGAACCTTACAGTGGAGTACAGGCCCTCTGGCACTTGATGTTGCACTGACCTGTGAAACCAATCTGAGGCCTCTTTAACCTACACTATTCCATTATCTTCCATATGTTTATCCAGTGATCCTTTAAATGCCCTTAATGTTGGTGAGTCCACTACTGTTGCAGACAGGCATTCCAAGCTCTTACTACTCTTTGAGTAGAGAACCTATCTCTGACATCAGTCCTATAGCTTTCACCCCTCAATTTAAAGCTACGTCCCCTCGTGCTAGCCATCACCATCTGAGGAAAAAAGCTCTCACGGTCCACCTATCTAATCCTCTGATCATCTAGTATGTCTCTATTAAGTCACCTCTTAACCTTCTCTCTAACGAAAACAACCTCAAGTCCCTCAGCCTTTCCTCTTAAGACCTTCCCTCCATATCAGGCAACATCCTGGTAAATCTCCTCTGCACTCTTTCAAATGCTTCCACATCCTTCCTATAATGCAGTGACCAGAACTGTATGCAATACTCCAAGTGCGGCGTTTTATACAGCTGCAACAAAATACCTTCATTCTCTCCCTCCATCCACATTGCTCACCCTGGGTTCCCAATTCCCTGTACTGATGTCTCCCAGGCTGGCCCACTGAGACCCCAGTCTGACCTTGTTTTGGGATCTGGCTCCTCTGCCAGCAGGAGACTGCCAGCAATACCAGTAGTGACCATTGTTCTGGGGGAGGGGGGGCGTGGAGGAGGCAGTACTGAATCAAGAGTATTGTCAGCTATTTAATTGGCTGACTGCTATCTGAGGCCACATATCCTCCTGGATTAGATAGAAGCCAATAAAAGGCCCAATGGCTGCCAAAGTACTGTAGGGTGACCAGGCTGTACACAACCTCAGCAAGTGCAAAGATTTCTAAAATGTTCAAAAGCTGTTAGTCAATGTAAGTCACAACACTAAACATGAAAACAGAGTATGGTATTTTCTTTTATATTTTCAATGTATTATGTCACATTTGACAATTGGAAAAGCATTGTGAATCATGCCAAAAAATTACACGATGCTGGAAAATATAAAAGCCAATGAATGAATCACTGCATTAAAACACCTCTCCATTAAATAACAGCATCTAACTTTGGCATCTGAAAGTGTCACAATGTTTTATACTGACCTTTCAAAATGTTCCCAATACCTCAGCAGGATTCTCCCAGTGATCTCAGGCTCTCCAAGGAAATATGTTTTTTTTTAGGGCTTACAAAATTCACACAATTTTCATTTGGTCCTTTCAACAGCCAACCTGACCTTGGAAGAAGTATGTGTACATTCTGCATTTAAGAACTTCTGAACTGACCAAAAGGTCAGAGAGAATTGTATGGGTTTTTTTTCCCAACAAGAAAAAGTTCAGCATTTTAAAACCAAATTCACACCTCCATTGGGAGATGGAAATCTTAGAATCATAGCATCCCTACAGTTCAGAACGAGACTGTTTGGCCCATTGGGTTTGCACCAACACTGCAAAAAGCATTCCATCCAGACCTACTTCTGACCTTGTGCCTGTAAAGCCTCATTTACCATGGCTAATCCACCCAACCTGCACATCCTGGACAGTACGGGGTAATTTAGCACAGCTCATCCACCCAACTTGCACATCGTTGGACTGTGGGAGGAAACCAGAGCACCCGGAGGATATCCACACAGACACAAGGAGAACATGCAAACTCCACACAGTCACCTGAGGTTGGAAACAAACCCAGGTCCCTGATGCTGTGAGGCAGCAGTGCTAACCACTGAGCTACTGAGTCACCCTTTGTTCTAGAGATCTTGCTAGGTTTTACAATTATGAAAAGTTTGTCTCTATTTATCAGAGCAATAAACTAACCTGTTCCTTTTTGTCCTTCCTGAGAATCACCTTTAATTGCAATGACTGTCTTTGAAACACTTACCCTTTTATGACAAGAATGAAATATGGCCTCCTATGACCCATTTCTTGTTCAATCCAGGATAACCACATACCATGTTAACTGGAGACACACACAAGCCAATAGGAAACATCTAAACACACGTTGACTGGAGACACACATGTCAACAGGAGATATCGACACACGTGTTGACTGGAGACATCTAAACAAATGTTGACTGGAGATACATACATATCAACTGAAGACTGGAGACAGTTTCACATACGTCAACCAGAAATACATAAATGTCAACTGGAGATATCTACACACATAGAAAAATAGAAAATAGGTGCAGGAATAGGCCATTCGGCCCTACGAGCCTACACCTCCATTTAGTATGATCATGGTTGATCATGCAATTTCAGTATCCCGCTCCCGTTTTTTCTCCAAATCCCTTGATCCTTTAACCGCAAGTGCCATGTCCAGCCTCTCTTGAATATATTTGATGAACTAGCCCCAATAGCTCTCTATGGTAGAGAGTTCTAATGGTTCACAACTCTCTGAGTGAACAAGTTCTTTCTCATCTCAGTCCTGACAGGCTTACCCTTTATTCTTAGACTGTGACCCCTAGTTCTGGACTTCCTCAGCATCAGGAATATGTCACACATGTCAATTGGAGACACAGATACATTAACGGGAGATACCTGCACACATGTCAAATGGAGACACCCACACATATGTTGACTGGAGACACACATGACAACAAGGAGACACCTAGACATATGTCACTTGGCGATACCTACATGCAAGTCGCCTGGAGACACCTACACATATATTGACTAGAGATCCCTGCACCCATGTTTACTGCAGATACCCACATGCATGTTAACTGAAGATACCTATACATATGTTGACTGGAGACACCTACACACATGTCAACTGGGATACCTACACATACTTTCCTAGGTATATCTACAGACCTATCAACTGGATATACCACACACATGTTATTGCAGAGACCCACACATATATTGACTTGAAACTCCTACTTGACTGGTGACACCTATACACATGCTGATTTGATATACTTATACAAATGTCGACTGGGGACACCTACACACACGTTGACTTGAGATATGTGCACACATGTCGACTGGGGATACCTACACACTGAATCCACCTAACACTCTTCAACCTTCCCTCAGGAGTCAAGATTAGACAAAATAAAATTAAGGTCAATTAACATTGTACACTCTTTCATATATTTTAAAAGAAGTACAATCCATGAAAATCCATTCAAAATCTTTTAAACCTCAACAAGTAGACAGGGTGGTTAAAATGGTGTTTAGCACGCTTTCCTTCATTGTTTAGACCTTCAAATATAGGAGTAGGGAGGTCATGTTGAGACCGTTGGTGAGGCCTCTTCTGGAGAACTGTTTACAGTTCTGTTCGCCATGCTAGAGCAAGGATTTTATTAATTTGGAGATTGTTGAGAACAGATTTACCAGGATGTTGCCGGGAATGTAGGGCTTGAGTTACAAAAATTGGCTGGAAAGAACATAGAACATAACAACGCAGTACAGGGCCTTCGGCCCTCGATGTTGCACCAACCTGTGAAATTAATCTGATGCCCATCTAACCTATACCTAAATGCCCTTAATGTCAGTGAGTTCTACGACTATTGCAGGCAGGCCATTTCACACCCCTACTACACTGAGTAAAGAAACTACCCTGATATCTGTCCTAAATCTGTCACCTCCCAACTTAAAGCTACGTCCCCTTGTGTTAGCCTTCGCCATCCAAGGAAAAAGGCTCTCACCCTATCTAACCCAATGATTATCTTATCCGTCTCGATTAAGTTACCTCTCAACCTTCTTCTCTCCAACGAAAACAGCCTCAGTTACCTCAGCCTTTCCTCATAAGACCTTCCTTCCATACAAGGCAACATCCTAGTAAATCTCCTCTGAACCCCTTCCAAAGCTTCCCCATCCTTCCTATAATGTGGTGACCAGAACTGCACGCAATATTTCATGTGAGGCCTCACCATAGAACATTGAACATAGAACAGTACAGTACAGCGCAGGCACTTCGGCCCTCGATGTTAGGCTGACCTTTTATCCTACTCTAGGATCAAACTAACCTGCATATCCTTCATTTTACTATCATCCATGTGCCTATCCAATAGTCGCTTAAATGTTCCTTTTTTAGGAGAAAGTGAGGACTGCAGATGCTGGAGATCAGAGCTGAAAAAAATGTTGCTGGAAAAGCGGAGCAGGTCAGGCAGCATCCAAGGAGCAGGAGAATCGACGTTTCAGGCATAAGCCCTTCTTCAGGCTTCCTTTTTTAGTACATGAATAGGAAAGGTTTGGAAGGGATATGAATCAAACATAGGCAGGTGGGGCTATTTTAGTTTGGGAACATGAGTCATGTGGGCCTGAACAAGTTGGACTGAAGGGTCTGCTTCCATAAAAAAAACAAAACCTCGATGCTGTAAATCAGAAACAGAACCAGAAGTTGCTTGAAAAGCTCAGCATGTCTACTTCCATGTTGTATGACTCTATGACTCTTTGACTATGACTATATGACAGCATACAAGCTCAGCAGCTAAAGGTAACAGGCAAGGCAAATGACCTACACTTGGGAAATAAGGCAGGGCAGGTGACCAAGGTGTCGGGGGGGTGAACACAGTGAGGGAGCATTTTGGGGCCAGTGACCATTATTCTATTAGTTTTAGAATAGTGATTGAAAAGGACAGACCATACCTAAAAGTTGAAGTTCTAAATTGGAAGAAGGCCAATTTTGAAGGAATTAGGCAAGAACTTTCAAACGTTGATTGGAGACAGGTATTTGCAGATAAAGGGATTGCTGAAAAACAGGAAGCCTTCAAAAATTAGATACCGAAAGTCTACAAACAATATGTTCCTATTAGGGTGAAAGAGAAATTGAGATCTTGGTTAAGAAAAAGAAGGAAGCATATGTCAGGTACAGACAGCAGAGATCAAGTGAATCCCCAGAAGGGTATAAAGGCAGTAGACCATAGAACATAGAAAGCTGTGGCTTTCCCTGGTATGCCACCACCCCCCTCCCCCCGTTCCCCCCCTTTCCCCACCATCTCCAACAGTATCCAAAACAGTATACTTATTATTGACAACAATGGCCACAGGGCACCCTGCACTGTCTGCCTATTCCCTTTCCCTCTCCTGACAGTCACTCAGCTACCTTTGTCCTGTAACTTAAGTCTGACTACCTCCCTATCAGCCCTCTCTATCACCCCCTCAGCCTCCCGAATGATCCAAAGTTCATCCAGCTCCAGCTCCAGCACCAGCTCTCTAACGCAGTATGTGAAGAGCTGGAAAATCAGGAGGATAAAAAGTGGACATGAGATAGCTTTGGCAAATAGGAGAATCCAAAGTGATATTACATATACATTAAGGACAAAAGTGTAACTAGGGAGAGAAAAGGGCCCCTTAAAGATTTGCAAGGCCACCTATGTGTAGAACCGCAAAAGAAAGGGAGATACTAGGTGAGTATTTTGCATCAGTGTTTACTGTGGAGAAGGATATGAAAGATAGAGAATGTGGGGAAATAAATAGTAACATCTTGGAAAATGTCCATGTTACAGAGGAGGAGGTGCTGAATGTCTTAAAATGCTTAAAGATGGATAAATCCCCAGGCTCTGATCAGATGTATCCCAGAAGTCTGTGGGAAGCTCAGGAAGTGATTGCTGGGTCCTTTGCTGAGACATTTGTATCATTGATAGCCAAAGGGGATGTGCTAGAAGACTGGAGGTTGACTAAATTGGTGCCACTATATAAGAAAGGTGGTAAAGAAAAGCTAGGGAACTATAGACTGGTGAGCCTGACATCAGTGGTGGGCAAGCTGTTGGAGGGAATCCCAAGAGACAGGACTTACATGTATTTGGAAAGACAAGGACTGATTAGGCACAGTCAGCATGGTATTGTGTGTGGAAAATTGTGTGTCACTAACTTGATTGATTTTTTTTGTAGAACTAATGAAGAGGATGGATAAAGGCAGAGCAGTGAACGTTATCTATATGAAATTCAGTAAGGTGTTCGTTAAGGTTCTTCATGGTAATCTGGTTAGCAAGGTTAGATCACCTGGAATAGAGGGAGAACTAGATATTTGGATACAGAACTGGCTCAAAGGTAGAAGACAGAGTGTGGTGGTGGAGGGTTGCTTTTCAGACTAGAGGCCTGTGACCAGTGTTGTGCCATGAGGGTCAATGCTGGGTCCACTGCTTTTCATTATTTATATAAATGATTTGGATGTAAACATAGGAGGTATAGTTAGTAAGTTTGCAGATGACACAAAAATTGGAGGTGTTGTGGACAGTGAAGAAGGCTACCTCAGACTGCAATAGGAGGTATTGATCAGATGGGCCAATGGGCTGAGGCGTGGCAAATGGAGTTTAATTTAGATAAATGTGAGGTGCTGCATTTTGGAAAGGCAAATCAGAGCAGTACTTATCACTTAATGGTAAGATCTTAGGGAATGTTACTGAACAGAGACATCTTTAGGAGTGAATTTATAGTCCCTTAAAAGTCACAGGTAGATAGGATAGTGAAGAAGGCATTTGATATGCTTGTCTTTATTGGTCAATGCATTGAGTGTAGGAGTTAGGAGGTCATGTTACAGATGCACAGGACAGTGGTTAGGCCTTTTTTGGAATAATGTGTGCAATTCTGGTGTCCCTGCTACAGGAAGGATGTTGTGAAACTTGAGAGGGTTCCGAAAAGACTTACAAGGATGGTGCCTAGGTTGGAGGGTTTGAGCTATAGAGTAGATTAGATTACTTACAGTGTGGAAACAGGCCCTTCAGCCCAGCAAATCCACACCGACCCGCTGAAGCGCAACCCACCCATACCCCTACATTTACCCCTTTACCTAACACTATGGGCAATTTAGCATGGCCAATTCACCTGACCTGCACATCTTTGGACTGTGGGAGGAAACTGGAGCACCCGGAGGAAACCCACACAGACACGGGGAGAATGTGCAAACTCCACAGTCAGTCGCCTGAGTCGGGAATTGAACCCAGGTCTCTGGTGCTGTGAGGCAGCAGTGCTAACTACTGTGCCACCATGCCACCCACAAAGGGAGGGAGACTGACTAGCCTAGGGCTATTTTCTCTGCAGCATTGGAGGCTGAGAGCTGACCTTGTAGAGGTTTATAAGATCATGAGAGGCATGGATATTTTCCCTGGGGTAGGTGGGTCCAAAACTAGAGGGCATAGGTGAGGGGGAAACATTTAGAAGGGATCTAAAGGGCAACTTTTTCACAAAGAGTGTGGTATGTGTATGAAATGAGCTGCCAGAGGAAGTGATGGAGGTTGGTACAAATGGAGACTGAAGAAGGGTTATGCCCAAAACATCAACTTTCCCTCTCCTTGGATGTTGTCTGACCTGCTGTGCTTTTTACAGTGCCCATTTTATCAAGGCCAATACAATTACATTTAAAAGGCATCCGAATAAGGGTATGAATAGGAAGGGTTTGGTCAAGTCAAAAGTCAAGAGTAGCTTTATTTGTCATTTCTACCATATACAACTGATATGTAAAAAATGACACAGTGTTCCTCCAGGACCAAAGTGCTAGATGGACAGCACAAACTACATGATCATACACAGTGTGGCATAAAGTGCATAAGAAGTGCAAAATACACAAGCCAGCATAGTGATTCCTGACACGTCAAGACAATAGGCACAGTAATGTACAAATTCCGATGGACTAGAGTCTGATCATAGAGTGTTAAGGAGCCTGATGGCTTGGGGGAAGAAACTGTTGCACAGTCTGGCCGTGAGAGACTGAATACTCTGGTATCTTTTGCCAGATGGCAGGAGGGATGTGTGGGGTGAGGGATGTGTGGGATCTTCCACAATGCTTTTAGCCTTTTGGATGCAGCGTGTGGTGTAAATGTCTGTAATGGAGGGAAGAGGGACCTTCACTATCAGTGAACCTCTCTGCTGTCCTCACTATCTATTGCAGGGTCTCAGGATCCGAGACAATGCAATTCCTGAACCATGCAGTGATGCAGCAGCTCAGGTACTCTCAATGAACCCTTTGTAGAATGTAGTGAGGATGGGGGGTGGAAGGTGTGCTTTCCTCAACCTACCCTGAAAGTAGAGATGCTGCTGGGCTTTCTTGGCTGTGGAGCTGATGTTAAGGGACCAGGTGAGATTTTTTGCCAGGTGGATGCCAAGAAATTTGGTGCTATTCATGATCTCCATGGGGAGTCATCGATGTCCAGTGGACAGGGGTCACTCTGTGCCCTCCTGAAGTCAACAACAATCTCTTTCGTTTTGTCCACATTCAGAGACAGATTGTTGGGTCTGCACGAGTCTGTTAGCCGCTGCACCTCCTCTCTGATTGCTGACTCGTTGTTCCTGCTAATGAGATCCACTACAGTCAAATCATCAGCGAACTTGATGATGTGATTTGACCTGTGCATTGCTGCACAGTCGTGTCAGCAGGGTTAACAGCAGTGAACTGAGCACACAGCCTGGGGGACCCCCGTGCTCATTGTGATGATGTTGGAGATGGTGTTCTCAATCCGGATTGACTGACGTCTCCCAGTCAGGAAGTCCAGGATCCAGTTACAAAAGGAGGTATATAGGTCCAGCAAACTCAGCTTTCCAATCTGGTGCTGAGGAATGATTGTGTTGAGTGCAGAACTGAAGTCTGTGAACAGTAGTCTGACATAGGTGTCCTTCTGCTCCAGGTGGGTGAGGGCCAGATGTAGGATGTGAAAATGGCATCATCTGTTGAGCGGTTGGGATGATACGTGAACTGCAGGGTGTCTACTGAGGGGTCAGCAGAGTCTTAATATGTGTCATCACAAGCCTTTCAAAACCTTTCATGAGGATGGGTGTTAACACAATGGGGCGGTAGTCGTTGAGACCGGATGCTGACGATTTCTTTGGCACGAGGATGATGGTAGCAGCCTTGAAGCATGTTGAAACTATGGCGCAGCTCAGGGAGATTTAAAGATGTCTGTGAGAACATCTGCCAGTATGTCAGGACATCCTCTGAGTGCTCTGCCAGGGATGTTATCTGGTCCAGCAGCCTTACTTGGTCAGCAGTTTTAGAGGTTTAGAAGGACATGGGCCAAATGCTTGCAAATGGGACTAGACCTATTTAGGATATCTGGTCAGCATGGATGATTTGGACTGAAGGGTCTGTTTTCATGCTGTATATCTCTCTAACTCTATGACTCTAAATGGAATGCTAGTCTTTATTTCAAAGGGAATGCAGTATAAAAATAGGAAGGTCTTGTTAAAACTATAAAAAAATCTCTCATCAGACCATTGCCAAAATATTATGAACAGTTTTGGTTCTCTTATCTAAAGGAAGTTATACTGGCACTGGGACACTCTAGAGAAGGTTCACAGGGTTTATCCAAGCTTTTGGGAAGAGGTTGAGTTGGTTGGACTTGTATTCTTTGGAGTTTAGGAAAATGAGAGGACTCTTTATTGAAACATATAAGAACCTTTGGAAGCTTAACAAGGTAAATGCAGTAGGTTGATTCCTGTTGTGGGAGAGTGTAAGACCAGGAGGCATAATCTCAGAGTAGGGAGTTTCCAGTTAGGATAGAGCTGAGGAGGAAATATTTCTCACTGATGGTAGTAAATCTGTAGAAATCTTTACCACAGAAAACTGTAGGGGCAGGTTGTTAAATATATTCAATGCTGATTGAGATTTTTCATCAGTAAGGAAATCAAGAGTTATGGGGAAAGTCAGGAAAGCGGACATTTATCAGATCAGCCAAGATTTCATTGAATGGTTGAACAGTCTTAATGGGCCAAATGTTCTTACTTATTATGTTCAGTTTTGGGATTATTATGGGATTTTGGGGCTTTCTGATCAGCATTATTATAGGATGCTTCAGGACTTTCTAGGATGTTTCTGTCTGATTATTATGCCATGATTAGGGATTAAAATGGGCTTTCTCGTGATTTTTCTTGATTATAATTTGCTGTTTGGGGGTGGTGTTCTGATTGGATTATTATGGGATGTTTGGAGAATATTGTGGATTTTTGTGATGTATGATTATTACAGAATCATAGAATCCCTACAGTGTGGAAGCAGGCCATTCAGGCTATCAAGTCCACACTGACCCTCCAAAGAGTATCCCTTGCAGACCCATTCTTCTACCCAATCCCTGCAACCTTACATTTCCCATGACTATGCCACCTGGTCTAGACATCTGTGGACACTATGGGTAATTTATCATAGCCAATCCACCTAACCAGCACATCTTTGGTCTGTTGGAGCAAACCAGGGCACCTAGAAGAAACCCACACAGACACGGGGAGAATAAGCTACCTTCACACAGATAGACACCTGAGGGTGGTATTGAATCTGGGTCCCTGGCACTGTGAGGCAGAACTGCTAACCACTCGCTATCATGCCATTATCAAGGGATTATTATGGGATTTTTGTGATTATTATGGTACCTTTGGAAATTATTACAGGACATTTGAGGATTATTATGGACTCCTTTCGGAATTTCTACAGGACGTTTTTGGGTTACTATGGATTATTGTTTGGGGGATGTTTCTGATTGGGATTACTATGAGATGTTTGTGGATTATTCTGGGCTGCTTTGGAAAGTTTTCTAGGATGTTTATGTGATTAGTGTGGACTGTTATTTTGGGGAGGTTCTGATTTGGATCAGTATGGGATGCTTTTGTGATTATCACGGGCTGCTTTTGAGATTATTATGAACTGTTATTTGGGGAGGTTCTCATTTTGATCATTATGGGATGGTTTTGTGATTGTTATACAACACTTTTAAGATTATTATGGATTGTTTTTGTGTGGTGTTTCAGATTTGGATCATTATGGAATGTTTCTGCGATTTTTATAGGATATTTTTGTGCTTATTATGAACTGTGATGAGAGATTCTGACATGGATTATTATGGGATGGTTGGTGATTGTTATGGACTGTTTTTGCGAAGGATGGGTTATGATTGGGATTATTATGGGATGTGTTGTGATCGTCCTGGGATTTTTTAATGAGTATTATGGACTATTATTTGAGGAGGACACTGATTTCAATTATTTTGGACATGTGGTGATTATTATGGACTGTAATGGGAGAGAAGTGTCTGATTTGGATTATTATGGAACATTTGATGATTATTCTGGGATGTTTTTGTTACTGAGGATCTGATTTGGATTATTATGGGATGTTTGATTATTATGGGATGTCTCTGGCCTGTGTGCTGGGATGTTGGACTCTGACGCATGCGCAGTGCCGGCGGAGGGGCAAGATGGCGGCGAGTAAAACGTTCGGCCAGAAGCCGGTGAAATTCCAGCTGGAGGAGGCGGGAGAGTGGTACATGATCGGCTCAGAGGTGAGATACAGCCCGGGAACGACTGTCACTGACAAGGGCCCGCAAAACGAGAGCTCAGCCCCACAGATACCACCTTCATTCACCCCGTTCCAGCCTCAGATAGCT
>NC_057734.1:50852157-50881207 GCF_004010195.1 Chiloscyllium plagiosum
GCCCTCCGCCACCCCGCCCTCCGCCACCCTGCCCTCCGCCACCCTGCTCCCGCTAACCTGCTCTCCCCGCCACCCTGCTCGCCCTTGCCTGCCCCCTGCCCCAGCACCCCTAACCCCTCTCCTGCCCTTTTCTGCCTTGAATGAATGCCTGTATGAAGTTTGGACATTTTCCCTCTGTGTGTGTTTCTGCCGGGTGTTCCGATTTCTCCCCACAGTCTGCAGGTGTGCAGGTTAAATGGATGGCCATACTAAATTGCCCTGTAGTGTCCAGGGATGTGCAGGTTCGGCAGATTAGCCAGGGAGATTGAGGGGTTGTGGGAATAGGGTCAGGCGTAGGCCTAGGTGGCATTCTCTTCAGAAGGTCAGTGCAGTCTCGCTGGGCTGAATGGCTCTTTCAACACTGTCGGAATTCTATGATTGAATTGAACATTGACCTGAGAGTGGGAAGTCTTCAGTTTGTGACATGACTGGGGGGTCAGTCGTGGGTTCACTGGTGCTGTGTCAAGTTAGACGGTCTCACGGTTTGGCTTAGAGCATAGAACAGTACAGCACAGGAATGGGCACTGGCCCACAATGTCGTGCCGAACAGGATGCCAAATTAAACCTGTCTGTTCTGATTGCCCTTGGTCCATATCTAACCATTTCCTTGCATGTTCATGTGCTTATCTAAAAGTCCCTTAAACGCCCTTATTGTAATGCCTCCAAAGTTACCCCTCACATCTCCTTTGAATTTTCCTCCTCTTGCTTTAAATACATTACACATTTCAACTCAGAGTTGACGGTCAGAATCTTTTTCCCTCAATCTATGCATCTCATAATTTTATAGACTTCCATCAAGCCTTCCCTCAACCTCTGCCACTCCAGAGAAAACAACTTGAGTTTTTCTAGCCTCTCCTTATAGCTCATAACCTCCAATCCAGGCGGCATCCTGGTAAACCTCTTCAACACCCTCTCCAAAGCCTCCACATCCTTCTATAATGTGGCACCTGGAATTGAATGCAATACACCAGATGTGGCCTAACCAAAGTCTTACAAAGCTGCACTTGGACACTGGATCTTGCAGAAAAGAGGAAGTTCCTGCTGCATTTAGTGAAGTAAGTTTGCTTTTTCCTGTGCAATCTGCAGCAAACACTGTCACTTCTCCGGGCTATTGTTGTGGGAGTGCTGTGTGAGAATTTTTTCAACTCTTGTTTTTAAACCTGTTGAGATGATGGTGTAAGTTCTTTCACAAACTCTCTCTGTCTCAGGTTGGTAACTACTTGCGCATGTTCAGGGGTTCCCTGTACAAAAGATACCCATCTCTGTGTCGCCGACTAGCTACAGTTGAAGAAAGAAAGAAGATTGTGGCATCCTCACATGGTAGGTGTCTATATTTCTGTTGTGATGTGACTGGTCAGTCAGTTATTGCTGAAAGGACACACATTTGCAATGCTCCTGTCAGGTAAAGTGTTTTGTATTTATTAGTCTCCACCAGCTCTCCTGAAGATGCTGATTCTCTCTGCAATATTACTACCAGGATCATACCTGAACCTTAGCTCGTTAATTCTGTGTGGTGGGAAGTATGTTGGCCTTCTTTTCAACTGTGGAGGCTGTCACACCATTGCAACCCCTCCCACCTGCATTTTCAAATAGAGATCAGTGGATAGTCACTGTGATTTATGGCTTCATTCACTCCCAGAACCCAACTCTGAACATTTTCATCAAGCCCATGGCTGAAAAAAGCTAACTCAGCACAAGTCAGGAATCTTACCGAACTGAAAATAAGCATGCTAGTGGTGGAATGTGCTGATAATGTTGCTATTTTACCATTTTAAAATTGCTCGCCCTAGTGTCTAAGTCTCGATCTGTTCCAATACTTGAACTGCATTGCAGAACCCACAACAGGAGCAACTCTGAGGAATATGCGTTGTCATCAATCTTGAGTTCACTGTGGAGGAGAGCGAACCAGCCACCAGATTTTGCTTTTGATGGATTTGAATTTAATGAGCAATTCTAGCTCCCGCATTTCTCCCTCTCTGCAATGGTACTGGGACTGCTTGAGACTCTAGTGACTCAAATTTTAAGCTTTTTTTAATGAAATATGGGTTAGTGAGTTTTGAGAAGATTTGTAGCTCAGGTTGAGGTTCTGGATATAAGTTTGCTCACTGAGCTGGAAGGTTTGTTTTCAGACGTTTCGTTGCCATACTAGGTAACATCATCAGTGAGGAGAAAGTGAGGACTGCAGATGCTGGAGATCAGAGCTGAAAAATGTGTTGCTGGAAAAGCGCAGCAGGTCAGGCAGCATCCAAGGAGCAGGAGAATCGACGTTGAAGGGCTTATGCCTGAAACGTCGATTCTCCTGCTCCTTGGATGCTGACTGACCTGCGCTTTTCCAGCAACACATTTTTCAACATCATCAGTGAGCCTCCGGTGAAGCACTGGTAGTTTGGCCCACTTTTTTTATTTGTATTTAGGTTACCTGGGTTGGTGATGTAATTTCCTGCAGTGATGTCATTTCCGTTCTTTTTCTCAGGGGTGGTAGATGGGGTCTAACTCGATGTGTTTGTTGATAGAGTTCTGGTTGGAATGCCATGCTTCTAGGAATTCTCGTGTGTGTCTTTGTTTGGCTTGTCCTAGGATGGATATGTTCTCCCAGTCGAAGTGGGGTCCTTCCGCATCTGTATGTTGTCATTTACAAATCACCTTGCAAGGATTGTAACAAACACTACGTTGGACAAACAGGCAGAAAACTAGCCACCAGGATACATCAACATCAGCTAGCCACAAAAAGATATGACCCACTCTCATTAGTATCTATTTCTCACTATTTCTGCCTGTTTGTCCAACGTAGTGTTTGTTACAGTTCTTGCAAGGTGTTTTGTAAATGACAACATACAGATGCGGAAGGACACCACTTCGACTGGGACAACATATCCATCCTAGGACAAGACAAACAGAGACGCACAAGAGAATTCCTAGAAGCATGGCATTCCAACGGAACTCTATCAACAAATGCATTGACTTGGATCCCATTTACCACCCCCTGAGAAATGACATCACCAATTCAAGGAAACCCAAACACGTAAATAAAGAGCGGGCCATACCACCAGTGCTTCATCAGAGGATCAATGATGATGTTACCTAGTGTGGTGACGAAACGTCTGAAAACAAACCTTCCAGCTCAGTGAGCAAACTTACATCCAGAAATATGAGTGTTGCTGCCTGGGCCAGCATGTATCGCCTGTCTGTACTCTTAAGTAATTGGTGAACTGCCTTGACCCACTTCAGTTCACTTGATTGCAGGATATTGAACCAGTGATATGTTTCCAATTGAGAGTTATGAGAAATTTGTGGGTAATGGTGTTCCCATATATGTGCTGCTTTGTGCAACGTGGTGTTAGAGGTTGCTGGTTTGGAAGGTGCTATAGAAGGGGCCTTTAGTGAGTTGCTGCGATCTATTTTGCAGGTGATGCACACTGCTGCCACTGCAGGAGTGAAGGGAGTGAATATTGAAGATTGTGGATGGGGTGCCAGTCAAGCACACTGTTTTCTCTGGATGGTGTCAAGCTTCTAAAGTGTTGTTAACCACATCTAGGCAAGTGGAGAGTATTCCATCACGGACAGGGGATAACAAAGTGGCTCAGGCTAAGCACTGCTGCCTCAGTGTCAGAGTATTCCATCACGCCCGGGTTTGATTCCAGCATCGGGCTATTGTGCAAACACCACACAGACGTTCTCCTGTTTCCACATGGATTTCTTTCGGGTGCTCCGGTTTCCTCCCACAGTCCAAAGATGTGCAGATTAGGTGGATTGGCAGTGCTGAATTGCCTAGTGTCTGGGGATATGCAGGATAGTTGGATTAGCCACTGGAAATGCAGGGTTATAGGGTAGGAGGGTGGGTCTAGGTGGGATGCACTTTGGAGGGTCAGTGTGGGCGTGAGCCGACTGGCTTGCTTCCCCGTTAGGGATTGGAACAGGATAGGGACTGTGACAGGATAAATGGAGGAAGGATGTTCCCAATGGGGAGTCTAGAACCAGAAGTTACGGTTTAAGGAGAGAGGATATAGAATTAGGTTTTATTGTCATGTGTACTCAAGTATAGGGATACCGAATTGCTTACAATGTCACTATTGACAACGCCATCTTAGGTTCAAGGTACCTAGGTAAAAAGTAGAAAAATGAAGAAATAAGTTAAAAGTTCAACATTACACTTAGTGTCAGGTATACAAAGTTAAAAATTACACAGCACCAGGTTATAGTCCGACAGGTTTATTTGGAAAGCACTAGCTTTCGGAGCGCTGCTCCTTCATCAGGTGGTTGTGGAGTATAAGATCGTAGGATACAGAATTTATAGCAAAAGTTTGCAGTGTGATCTAATTGAAAATATATTGAAGAACACCTGAAGAGTTTGTTAAATCTCTCATCTTTTAGAAAGGGCATGACAGTTTCAGTTCTTTCATATGTAAATTCCAGAACTTTCTTAAAGTTACATTCTCAAGTGAACTTTATCTATAGGTGCCGTGTTGGTCCAGATAATGCATTGAAGGTGTGAGGTGCCCTGTGTGAGGCCGTCTGTGCCCCAATGTTCAGACTGATTCTAATCTAAAAAAGGGATTTACTGAATCTTACATGGATTCATGCAGTTTTTGAGTAAAGTACAAATTCACCCCACAAACTCATATATGAGGGTGTGTGCGCGGGGGGGGGGGGGGGGTGATTGAGTGTAAGAGAGTGTGTGTATGGGTATGTGAGAGTGTAAAGGGGTATAAGTCTGTGAGAAAGTGTGTGTTTAAGTGTTCACTCCCAGTCTGAGAATACTTCAGCGGTCTGGGACATTCGACCTCGGACCTTCGGGTGATCATCTTCCACGGTGGACTTCGGGACAGGCAGTAACGCAAAGTGGTCAAGCAGAGGTTGATAGCCAAGTTCAGTACTCATGGGGATGGCCTCAACTGGGACCTGGGGTTCATGTCATAGTACAGGTGACCCCACGCACTACATGCACATATACACAGACAGATACACACGTACACGCACACACAGACTCCTATAGATCCTTACACTCATGCAGACCCTCTCTCATATGCTCACACATACACCTCTCTCAGATTTATACCCCTTTACACTCTCACTCTCGCACAGACGCTCATACCGCCCTGCGCGCGCGCACATTTGTTGGGTGAATATGTACTCGCAGAATTACATTTTATTTTGCTCAAAACCTGCATGAATCCATGTAAGATTCAGTAAATTCCTTTTTTAGAATCACTCTGAACATTGGGGCTCAGATGGCCTCACACAGGGCACCTCACACTGTCAGTGCATTATCTGGGTTAACATGGCACCTATTGTTAAAGTTCACTTGAGAGTGTAACTTTAAGAAAGTTCTGGAATTTACATATGAAAGAACTGAAACCAACATGCCCATTCTAAAAGATGAGAGACTTAACAAACATTCCACGTCTGATATAATTTCAGTTACGTCACACTGTAACCTTTTGCTATAAATTCTGTATCCTATGATCTTATACTCCACAGCCACCTGATGAAGGAACAGCGCTCCGAAAGCTAATGCTTCCAAATAAACCTATCTGACTATAACCTGGTGCTGTGATTTTTAACTTTGTACACCCCAGTCCAACTGTCAGGTATAAAATAGTAAATAAGAAATAAATTTAAAAGTTCCAAATCACAGTCCTCCTTTAGTCATGGGTCTGTTCTCACTCCATACTGGGCATTCCCTGTGAGTACTTGATCTTTCTCCCAGGCTAGGATAACTTGTACTTGTGTTTTGACACTCTTAATTACCTGGAATGATTTTGCCATTATCTCTCTGCATATAAACTCTGTGCCTGTGAGCTTCCTTCCACTTCACCTGACAAAGCAGCAGTGCTCCGAAACCTTATGATTTTGAATAAACCTGTTGGACTAGAATATAAAAGCAGGGATGTACTTCTGAGGCTTTATAAAGCTCTGGTCAGACCACATTTAGAGTATTGTGAGCAATTTTGGGCCCCATGCCTCAGCAAAGGTGTATTGGCCCTGGAGTGGGTCCAGAGGAGGTTCATGAGAATGATCCCAGGAATCAAAGGCTTAACATATGAGCACCTTTTGAAGACTCTGGGACTATACTCGGAGTTTAGAAGGATGAGGGGGGGGGATCTGATTTATACTTTTAGAATATTGAACGGCTTGAATGGTTGGGAAGATGTCTCCGTTGGCAGGAGAGACAAGGCCCTGCGCGGACAGCCTTAGAGTAAAGGGAAGACCTTTTAGAACAGAGCTAAGGAGAAACCTCTTTAGCCAGGGAGTGGTGAACCTGTGGAATTCATTGTCACAGAAGGTTGTGGAAGTCAGGTCATTGAGTATATTTAAAACAGATAAGTTCTTGATTGCCATGGAGATCAAAGGTGATGAGTAGAAAGTGGGAAAATGGGGATGAGAAACCCATCAGCCATGACTGAATAGTAGAGCAAACTCGATGGGCAGAATGGCCTAATTTCTGTTCTTATGTCTTATGGACAATAACCTGGTGTTGTGTGACTTCTAACTTTGAAAAGATGCTGAAAGCAGCTTTGGTAATGACGTTTCAAATAATTAGCCAATTCATATTCAAAGAAAAATTTTGCAGGTTTGTGGGTAAAGTGTGTGGGGATGGGACTCATTCTTTAAAACTCCTTTTAAGAACCAGCATGGGCAGAGTGGATTTTTTTTTTTTGCTGTAATGTTCTGACAGAGATATAACCAGCTACTGTCCTGGATGATTTGTCCTCAGCTGGATTAGGTGAAATGGCCATGCTAAATTGCCCATAGTGATCAGGGATGTGTAGTTTAGGTGTATTAGGCAGGGTAAATATGGAGTAATAGGGTAGGGGAATGGGTTTGGGTGGGTTACTGTTCAGAAGGTCAGTATGGATTTGTTGGCTGAAGGGCCTGTTTCCACACTGTAGGGATTCTGTGATTTCTTCTTTCTGGCCTTTTATACTGTGCTTCTTTAGGTATGACTACAACAGCGAGAGTTAGCAGAGAGCTCCACTGCATTAACTCTGAATACTGAGCAGGTGTGGGAACCATATTTGTGTTTCAAATCCCTCCCATCCAAAGGTGCAAAGGATGTTTCTAATATCCCACTTTCATTTGATGTATTGCTGTGTAATTAGCCTGCGACCCTTGTTTGACCTGTTTAAATGTTTTGAATTGATGTGCTCATGTGCAGAGCCAGTGCAGATACAGTAGGCTGAATTGTTGCCTCCTGTATTATAACAGTGATAAGTGTTAATTAAATACTTGATGAATTACAGAGTTATTGAGATTTACAGCTCGGAAACAGACCCTTCGAGCTAACTCGTGCATGCCGACCAGATATCCTAAATTAATCAAGTCCCATTTGCCAGCACTTGGCCCACATTCCTGTAAACCCTTCCTATTCGTATACCCATCCAGATGCCTTTCAAATGTTATAAATGTACTAGCCTCCACCACTTCCTCTGGCAGCTCATTCCATACACGCACCACCCTCTGAGTGAAACGTTGCACCTTAAGCCTCTTAAGTCTTTTCCATCTGACCCTAAACCTTTGTCCTCTAGTTCTGGACTGGTGCACACCCACACACTGAAAGTCACATTATTTCTATAAATGACAGAATTACCACATCCGTAACGAAATGATTCCAGTTTAATGGGAGATAGGTCTTAAGCTCTTCTGAGGTTTCTGGCAGTCATGTGACCACTAATACATAGGGAAAGCAGGCCCCATGGAGGATGGGAAAATGGCAGGACCCACAAATGAGTGTGGGTGTTGGGGAGAGCTCGTGTTTCACAGAGGGAGGAACAGGCTCCAGAGTGTGATAAGTACAGCACAGCAGGCTGGTGCTTTGTGGGAAGCAGTTAGTACTGGTTATGAGGGTAAGCCATGGAGTGGCAGTGGAGGTGCACTCGTGTGGAGTTCTGAATCAGGAGATCTTTCCTGGGTCAGGTAGTTAGGAATTGAGGAAGGGATTGGGGATTTGGAGATGATAATGAGAGGACCTGCAAAGCGTAATTGGGAGACTGAAAGTACAGAACTCCAAAAGTTTGCTCTTTTCTCAGGTTTTAGATTAAAACAGTACATTTGAAGTATTTATATTGTGTTTTTTTAATTGATCAGATCATGGTTATACCACTTTAGCTACCAGCGTGACGCTTCTTAAAGCTGCGGAGGTGGAGGAAATCCTAGAGGGAAATGATGAGAAGTACAAAGCCATCTCGATCAGCACTGAACCACCTGCCTATCTCAGGTACTAACTGTATCTAACACTGACCCAGTACAGTACACATACACACAGGTGTTACCTGCTTCACTGTAGTATGTATCTAACAGATGTAGTACAGTACTCTGACACTGAACCATCATCTGTCTATATTGTCTATATCTTGTACTGACCCAGTACAACACACACACTCACTGAGTCATCACCTGTTTCACTTCTATCTGACTCTGACAGGCATAGTACTGTACACTTTCACACTGAGCCATCATCTATGTGCTATCTGTATCTAAGTGACATGGTGTAGTACACACAAACTGAACCATCACCTATCTCTGTCCTGCCTGTATCTAACAGGTGTTGGACAGTACACTCTTAAAGAATCATCACCTATGTGCTATCTGTATCTAAGACTGATGTAGTCCAGTACACTCAAACTAAACCATTACCACTCTCTGCTGTCTGTATCTAACCCTGTTGTAGCACAGTACATGTTCACAGTCATCACCAATCACAGTGTTGTCTGTATCTAACACTGACCCAGGGCAGTACACATTGACACTAAACTCTCATTAATTTGGAGAATTAATGCTGAGTCTCTGCTGGTTTGTAGGAATAGTGTTTTTTCTGTGTTGCTTAGTATTATTAGTATTGGGGGATTATGGGTTTGGAGACAGAGTCCTTGGTCAGTGCTGGTTTGTAGGATTAGTATTGGAGTAGTGCTGGCTAGCACAATCAGTGCAACAGTTAGCACAGATGGCTAC
This sequence comes from Chiloscyllium plagiosum, assembly GCF_004010195.1. Lineage (NCBI taxonomy): Eukaryota > Metazoa > Chordata > Chondrichthyes > Orectolobiformes > Hemiscylliidae > Chiloscyllium > Chiloscyllium plagiosum. The sequence continues at coordinate 50,861,146 of NC_057734.1, forward strand.
ATAGCTAGATTGCAATGCAAATTGATGCCAACAACGTAGGTTTGATTTCTGCACTGGCTGAGGTTACCATGTCCTCCTCGATCTCTTCTACTCACCTGAGGCGTGATGATCCTCAGGTATAACCACAACCCAGTTGTCTGTGTCTCTCTCATTCTAGTAAGTAAGCAGCCGTATGGTCCCGTAAGTCCATGGCAACTTTACCTTTACCATTAGTGCCGGTTTATAGGATTAGGTAGTGCTGGTTTGTAAGATGAATGCTGGCTTGGAGGTTAAGTGCCATGGTTAGTGCAGATGGCTGGGCAGCTGATTTGTGATGGAGGGTAATGTGAACATTGTGGGTTCAATTCCCACATTGGCTGAAGTCACTATGAAGGTCTCTCCTCCTCAACCTCTCGCTGTCACCTGAGTGGCGCTGACCCTCAGGTACAACAGCAGCTAGCCCTGTTGTCTGGTAAGTCTGTCATCTTTACCTTTATCGTGAGTGCTTGTTGATAGGATTAGTGCTCAGTCAGTGCCAGTTTTGTTGGTTTAGTGCTTAGTCAGTCGCTTTGTGGCATGTGTGCCACGGTTAGCTCAGTTGGCTGGACATCTGGTTTGCAGCATAGTATGATGTCAGCAGGATGGGTTCAAATACTACACTGGCTGAGGTTACCGTAAAGTGTCTCCTCCTCAACCTCTTCCCCTCATCTGAGACGTGGTGACACTCAGATCTCACCACAACAAAAGTACGTCTCTTTCTAATGACAAGTGGCCCTATGGTCTGGTAAAACTCTGGCGACCTTTAGTGTCCATTTGAAGGATTGGGGTTTGATCTGTCGGTTTCTAGAATTCGTGCTACCCTGTGGGCTGAGTGGTATTGTGGTACTGGTTGTGATCTGAATGCTGCGGTTAGCTGAAAGGCTGGATGGCTGATTTGCGATTATAGAGTGACACCGAGACCTTGGGTTGAATTCCTGCAGTGGCTGAGGTTACCATAAAGGACTTTCCTTCTCCACCTCTTCCCTTGCCTGAGGTGTAGTGAGTCTCAGTTATAACCATCACCACTTAGGTCTGCTCGTTCAACTGAGAGAGAGAGACACGTCAGCTGGAAAGACGCTGGTGACTTTACCTTTACAGTTAGTGCCTGTTTGTAATCCTGTTTCTTGGATTAGTGCAGGTGTAGCGGTGGTTTTGTGGAATGAGAGCAGGGTGGTGCGGTTTTGGAGGGTGAGGGTGAGGGCTGGCTTGGTGACTCTCGGGTTAAGCCAGTCATGTCTCCATTGCTCTCGCTCACTCTCTTGAATGAGCAAGCAGTCCTGTAGTCTGGTAAGACTATGGTGTCTTCACCTTTACCATTAGTCATGGTTTGTAGAATTAATACTCGGGCAGTGCCTGTTTGCAGGATGATAGTGGGTCAGTGCTGGTTTCTAATATTTTTACTGGGTCAGTGGTTGCTTTCAGGATCAGTGAGGGCTAGTGCTGGGTGCTGCCGATTTTGGGGTAATAAATACTGGGGCAAGCTCAGATGATTGGACGGCTGGGGTTGATGATTTCGATAGGGTGGGTTTAATTCCTGTATTGGCTGAGATTGCCATGAAGGACTCACCTTCTCAATATCTTCCTTTTGTCTGAGGCCAGTGAGATTCAATTATAACATCAAAAGTCATCTACCTTTTGATTGAGCGAGCAGATCTGTTGTCTGGTAAGCCACTAGCGACTTTAGTGCGCATTCATAGGATAAGTGCTTGGTCAGAATCAGTTGTTGGCTGAGTGATGGACCTTGCTGGTTTTTAGGCTGAATGCTGGAAGTGTAATGGTTCGTCAAATTAGTGTTGCGGTTACGTAAGCTGACCGGATAGCTGGTTTGTGACGTAGAGTGACCCCATCAGATTGCGTTTAATTCCTGCACTGGCTGAAGTTACCATGAAAGATTTTCCTTCTCAACTGCTTCCCTTCTTTGAGGTGTGGTGAGCCTCAGTTATAACCACTGCTAATTCTGTCTTTTGCTTACAATGTCCCTCGCTTGTGCGCAATGCCAACCCCATCTCTCGCACGCGCGCCACCGCCCCCTCTGAGCTCCCCGTCACTCGCGATCTATCTTGCTTGCACGGGCACTGCCGACTCGCTTGCACGCTGGCGCCCCTCACACCCATGATGGTCTCCATTACCTGCCCATCTGCACACCACCCACACGTCCCCAATCGCATGTCCCCTCCCACCCACTCTCTCACTCCCTTCACCCCTCTTTTTGCGCACCCTTTTCCCTCCCCTCGCGCGCACCCTTTCCCCCCCCTCGCGCGCACCCTCTCTCTCCCTGTGCTCGCCCCTGCCCTCCGCGTGCCGCCTTGATTTGCCAAGCAGCCATATGTTATAATGAGGCACTGTGTATGAAACAGGCCGTTTGATATAAATTTGGAGGTGTGTCCATGGAGCTCTTCCAATGCAATCTCATGTGTGTCTATATTCCTTTGTTCCCATACAGAGAGCCCAAAGCGAAGCGCAATAGTCAGTGGGTGCCTACCCTGCCCAACAGCTCCCACCACCTGGATGCTGTGCCCTGTTCTACAACCATAAACCGCAACCGTATGAGCCGGGACAAGAAAAGGACATTCCCACTCTGGTAAGTGTTATTGAGGTTTACTGCCAAGTTTGTCGAGGGCTGAGAGCCTTTTCTCTCTATGACAATAGGTCAGTGTTGCTGGTCCTGGACTAGGCACCCAAAAGGTCCCCCATTTACATCCCCTCGTAGCGAACAATAAAACCAAATTCCTTAATCTGGTCAATTGCTGACATTGGGAAAATGAGAATGACATTTGAATTGATTAAATTCAACCATAATAATTCAGAGAAGGAAGCCTGCTTACTTTGCCCTGTCTAACAGATAATAGTGCCAAAAAATAGTGACTTTAAAAAAAATTGATTTATAATGATCCTATTGTTAAATCTGCCTTGTGGGGGGAAAATAATCTTTACAGGAATCCCTGGGGAATTTTTGCTCTGGACCCACTCGCTTCTTGAGAGTCCCTGCTTATCGGAAGCGGGGGGGTTGGTGGGGATCATCTGTAGTGTTTATTGTTATCTATCTGTGTTGGTGCCTGGTTGTTAACTGTGGTGCCATTGGTAACAAGGGCATACTACTGCGACTGTCATGGAAATTTGTTCTTTCACACATACTCAGCTAGCTCCTGTGGGATTGAAGGTGGCTCATTTCCACTCCTCAGTGGGTTCTGGGGCAGCCGACAAATCCAATGTGCAATATGCTGCCTCTGTCGCGCTCAAGTCAGGTGGTGTTTGAAGGATTGGGTAGATGGAATATTTGGAGATTCCTTGAGTGCTTCAGCTTCACCTCTGCCTGATAAAGGCTCTTGGTGTTCGATGCCTTCCTGAATATTTATCTTCCATTTTGGGCGGTCACAAGCCAGGATTTTCCATGAGACTTCAGGGATGTTTGACCTCTCTGAAGAAGTTTTATGGTCACTCCTAAAGGGTTTCTGCTGCCCACCTGGGAGTTTCATGCCTTGACTGAGTCCCAGTTAGAATATTTGCTTTGTGAGTCCAGTGTCTGGCATCTCCACAACTCTGCTGTCCAACAGAGCTGGTGTCAAGCCATTAGCACCTTGATGCTGGGCATGTTGACTTCCGGGAAGACCCTGCTGTTTGACCACTTGTGAAGTGCAGATTTGAAGCATTTTGCAAATGCATTGCCTGTGGTACTGCAGTGCAGCTTGGCAATGCCTACAAGCAGTTTTTGAAGTTCCTGAAACAGGAGCAGGATCACTGCTGCCAATAAATCACCAGCTGAGTCTTAGGTGTGTGATCCTGATACTCGAGTAATGTCTTCCTCAATCAGCTGAAGGCTAGTAAAGATAGTGATGAATTTTGTCACAACAACTGAAAGAACTGCAGATGCTAGAAATCAGAAACAAAAATCGAAATTGCTGGAAAAGCTCAGCAGGGCTGGCAACATCTGTGGGGAGAAATCCCAGTTAATGTTTTGGGTTGTGTGACCTTCAGAACTGATGGTAGCTGGAAAAATATAGGTTTATATGCGGAGAATAGGGTGAGGAGAGGGGGGAAGGCATAAACGATAGGTAAGGATAGAGCCCAAAGAGAGAAGAGCAGACAAAGGAGTAGGTAACAGTCTGGCTAGGAGGATGAGTATCTGTTAGTGGGGATTGTTAGTGGCTAACATTGGGTGGTGATTACAATGCCTAGTTGTGGGGGTTGGGGTAAGGGCATGGGTGAGTTATTGAACTTGATATTGAATCCAGAGACTGCAGGGTCCCCAGGCAGAAAATGAAGTGCTGTTCTTCCAGCTTGTGCTAAATTTTGCAGGAGCGCTGCAACAAGCCTGAGACACACATGTTGACCAGGGAACAGGGTGGTGTGTTGAAGTAGCAGGCTACTTGTTGTTCAGGGTCTTTTTGCGAACAGAATACATGTGCTCTGCACAGCAATCACCCAGACTATGGTTTGTTTCCCCAGTGTAGAGGAGATCACATTGTGAGCAGCAAACGCAGTAGACCCGATTGTGTGAAGTGCAGATAAAGCGCTGCTTCACCTGGAAGGTGTGTTAGGGCCCTTGGATACTGAGGAGGGCGGAAGTAAATGGGCAGGTGTTACACCTTCTGCAGTTGCAGCCGAAGGTGGCGTGGAGGTGTTGGGGGAGGTACTGGGATTGAAAGAAGAGTGAACCAGGATATCCTGGAGGCTGGCAAGGGAGGAGAGGGGAATTCGTGTCTCAAGGTGGTTAATGATCCTCTGGATGTAGATGCTGATGGGATGGTAGGAAAGGACAAAGGGGAAGAGTAGGGGCGAGGGCTGAAGTGTGGGAGATGTGTCAGGCCTGGCTGAGAGCCCTGTCAACAGCAGTGCTGGGGAACCCTTGATTGAGAAAGAAGGTGGACATCCTGGCTCCCTTGTCGAAGTTGACATCATCGGAACAAATGCGACAGAGATGGAGGAAGTGTGAAAACCGAGAGTCTTTACAGGAAGCAGTGTGTGAGGATATATAGTCCAGGTAATTGTGGGAACTGATCAATAGATCTAGAACATGATGCATATTTTGCAGGATCTCTCTGCTAATCTTAATTGATAATGAAGGAGGTATGCTGTGGGAGTTGATTGGAAGAGTACCTTGGTTTTCTGAGTGTTTTGTAGAAATCTTGCCTCATGGGTTTTGGAGAACAACTTGAGGACCTGGAGCTTAGTTTCTGAGTGAGTGAATGCACAGGATTGGACAGGGGTATTTAGCAGGCAGAACATTGATTGAACAGCTGAGGACCAGAGGACAGTAATTTAAGGTTATTGACAATAGAAGCAAGAAGATGATGAGGAAAATCTTTTAACACAGTGAATGGTTAAAATCTGGAGCACATTGCCTGAGACTGTGGTAGATACAGGGTCAATACACATTTGAAAGAGAATTAGATCCTTATCTGAAGAAAGATTTACAGGACAACGAGGAAAAGGTGAAGGAATGGCCCTGGATGAATTACTCAACGCAGAGATGATTCATGGACCTAATGACTTTTTACTGTGCAAAAGCATTTTTTGATTATGTTGACTTCTGTATACTGAAGATCATTGATTGAAGCTGGAGTGACTTTGGTTTTTAGATCGAAGGTAGTTTAGATTGATCAGTTTTACATTTAAATGTTTCTCCATGCTTGTGGGTAGTGTGGCAGTGAACTGCAGTGTTGCAGGGAGAAAATATGAAAGATTATGGAACATAATGTGGGAAAATGAGAGGGTTTGCACTTTGGCAGGAGGAATAGAGGAGCTGAAAATTATTTAAGAAGAGAAAGACTGCAGAAAGCTAAGGATTTGGGAATCCTCATCCATGAATCACAAGCTAGCATGCAAGTTAAGGTAGTAGGACAAATGGAATGTTAGCCTTTATTTCACAGGAAATGGAGTATAAAAGAAGTAAAGCTTTGCTAAAACTTACAAGCTTCTAGTCAGGCCACAGCTGGTATACTGTGAACAGTTTGGGCCCCTTAGCTAAGGCAAACAGTGGAAGAAGTCCAGGGAAGGTTCACTTAGCTGAAAAGAGGAGGGACTGTGTAATGAGGAAAGATTTACTCATTGGAATATAGAAGAATGGGAGACTACCTTATTGAAACACACAAGGTTCTTAGGATTATGGACAGAATAGATGCAAAAATGTGGTTTTCCCTCAGTGGGTGAGTCTACGACCAGAAGGCATAATCTCAAAATAAAGACAGATGAGGAGGAATTTCTTCTCCGAGGGTAGTGAATTGTTTACCACAGAGAGCTCTCGAGCTGGGTCATGAAGTATATTCAGTGCTGAGGAAGACTGGGAATCAAGAGTTACAAGGAAAAGGCCGAAAAGTGGAGTTGAGGATTATCATATCGATCATGCTCTCATTGAATGGTGGAGCAGCCTTGGTGGCCTATATCTGCTCCTATGCCTTAAGGTCTTATGGGCTGAAGGGTTGAAATAATGACAAGCTCATTTAATTCAGGCTGCTTTGGTATAGATCACAGCTTGTGTGCCATCATGGATACAAGTATACGTGGTTTCTTCAGTGCTGTTAAGATTATCTATTGCCCAACCACTCAAAGACTTGGCTGAATGTGAGCTCAGAGTGAAAATTGTGAAGGACAGCAAGGCAGTCAGTACTTGCTGGAGAATATTGTCAAAAACCCCTCAACCAAAACTGTTTGTAATTGCAGAGGAGTCTCCCTGATGTCTGTTGCAGCGAAGGTGACTGTGAGGATCATCAGTCACTTCCTCCTCGTGGCTAAAGAGCTCATTCTAGAGACTCATGGGATATCCTTCTCAAATTTGGGCTGTCCTCAGAAATTTGTCACCATTCTTCATTTATTGAAAGAAACAGAAATAGAACATCTAGCCCTGCTATTTATTTTGTCATTTAGTGAGATCCTGGTTGAAGTGTGAGCCAGTTCCATATGTCTACCTTTTGCCTCTTGTAAATTAATCTCAGATTTAATTGATGTTTGATCAATTAATCATTTACCATTTGCAGCAGAGTGTTCCAAACCGCAAGAAGAGCTGGTTACTCTGTAATTTCACTCCCAGCAGGACTAGCTGTACTGTTTTGGGTTGGTTTTCTTATGCCTGTGTTCTGATGAGGGCAAGACGAAGCTTCAATTTTGTTTCTTTTCAGAAATGTTTAAGTTCTACACTGACGAGTATTAAAACAAAATACAGGCAATTCTTGGGCTCTCAATTCATGTGGCTACGGGTTTTCAGGAACTCTAAGTAGCAGGGGCTGAGCAGTCTCTCCTGTGGCAATTGAAAGTGACGTGAAACTGACTAAGTGCCAGAGCTGAGGACAGAAATGGGAAAGTTATAATATTAGATTATAGAGATGCTCTGTTATAACTGTTCTTGGGGATGGGGGGGAAACAGAAACCATTAAATAACAACATTGTTATCACTAAGTTCAGTATAGACAATAGTGATAAAAGTGAAAAAGATCCTTTCCTCAGTATCTTCATTCTCCACACTAATTAAATTAGCAGACAGAACTGAGGGGAATTGTCACCATAGACTTCTTTGAGGTTAGGTTCCTAATAACTGTCTCCAAACTGGGGAATTGTATCATGTTATGTGTCCAATTTGCACCTCTTCCTTGCCTTCAAGTGATCCAACATGAAAAACACATGGCAGATTAATTCCAACTTGAAAACCACCAGGAAAATTCAAAACAGGGTGGAAAATTGGGGTAGAATCACCTCCATGTATAGGATGGACAGAATTGATGAGGAGCTACACCATGAAGGTATGAAAGAAAGAGAATTTCTTGGGGTCAGGGAAGGGGACTGGAGACTGCGCAGTGGGAGGCAACAAGCTTTTCTGATGGTGGGGATGGAGGATTAGAAAGAGAATATGGTGGGGGAGGGAGAAGGATGCCATGGGGGTGGGGTAGAATGAATATGGTGGGAATAGGCTGGGAACTGAGATTCTGTGGAGGCTATGGTGCTGAGGCTGCAAGAGAGGGTTTGTTGCGGAAGAGAATTATGTGTTTGCAGGGAGGGGCAGTGGCTACAGGTGAGGAGGAGGAGGGGAAGGGTGGAAGGTTGCATTGATGTGGAGAAAGGGGAAGACTATGGGGGAGGGAGGAAAAGGTAGCGAGGCTGTGAAGGCGTGGTGGCAGAGGGTAAAGGGCGAGAGAATGGAGTGATGGGTGTGGACGACCGAACGTTGAGAGGCAAAGGGGGAAGAGAATGAGGAGACTTTGAGGTGGTAATGTAGAGGCTGAGGGGAGGCAGCAGTGGTTGCAATGTGGACGTCACAATATAGGAGGCAGGAAGGAGAGAGCTGAGGGAAAAGGAATAGATTGAACCTGATAATGAAGGAAATCTTGGAATCACAAAGATAATGAATTTCTTACAAATGACTGTGGAATCTTTAGCTTTTGATCTCCTGGAAATATATAGTTTATCTAATAGAAAAAACTGCTGAGTGCTTCTATTGTGGTGAAGGCTGTCAGTTTAAGTTTAAATCTGAGATTGAGATCATAAATATAGTTAATTTCTTTTAGATTAGATTCCCTACAGTGTGGAAACAGGCCCTTGGTCCACAAGTCCACACCGACCCTCCAAAAAGTAACCCACCCAGACCCATTTCCCTCTGACTAATGCACCTACCACTACGGGCAATTTAGCATGGCCAATTCACCTGACCTACACATCTGGAGGAAACCGGAGTACCCAGAGGAAACCCATGCTGGCACGGGGAGAATGTGCAAACTCCACACAGTTGTGCCCTGAACTCCTTTCCTTCGTTTTTGCTTTCTCTACCTTTGTTGTCAAATCAGCACTATGTATGGCTGTTCCACCAAGATCCATGCTAATGTTGATTGTACTCCCAACCATCCCTTTCTCCATAAGTATTGTACTGTGTTCCATTCTCTCAGTTTCTCTATCTCTGTTGCACCTCTATTCTCAATTACATTTCCATGTTAGCACTTCAGTGGGTCATCCTTTTTCCTCAATTGAGGACTCCTCTTCACAGTGATTGACAGGGTTCATAACTGTGTCCAACTCTCAGTTCTGGGAAAGCAGGAAAAGGTTGAGAAGTGAACAAAATAAGGTTCCCCTGTTTATCACCTTTCACCCCATTGGCCTAGATCACTGTCTTCAACTTCAACCCCCTCCAGAGTGATGTCCAACACATCTTCCCCTCCTAGCATTCTGAAAAGGTCATTGCCTTTACCATTTCCCAGTTTCACCTATCCCATTAACTCCTCTCACTTCACCTTCCGGGTGAAATTGTTGTTCTTATATTTCTAGTTTGATATACTGTATTCACTTCATTGTGTTGTCCTCTGACTGATTGGTTATGTGGAATGTTTCTGTTCAGTCTAAGTGGATGTTTTGAATTCTCTGCTCCAGTCCCACTCTGAGCCCTCTGCTGAAGCCTTCTCAAGAGTGCTCAGTAAAGCTTGATGTAAGTTTGGGGAACATCAATTCCTCTTTTGATTGTGGAATCAGTTATTAGGCGTTTTCCAACCTTTCAGCCTCAACCCTGAACTGAAATTCAGATAATCGTCTCACCCCCATTTTTTTCAGACTCACTTGTGAATTATGATTTTGCTTTGGCCATTTGTATCTATTTCTGGACTGACCTTTTCTGTCTTGGCGAACGATTATTTTTGCCTTATCTCACCATTTTGGTATCATTCAACCTTTCCTGGTTTCCATTCTGTCGTGGATCATCTCTTTTTCTTTACACCATTTCAAAGTTTGAATTAGCCCTAGATGTCCAGTTCTGAATCAGGGTCATAATGACTTGAAATGTTAATTATTTTTCTCTCTTTACAGATGCTGCTAGACTAGCTGAATGTTTCCTGTAAGAATGCATTGAATTAGTTTTGATTTGGAGATGTCGGTGTTGGACTGGGGTGTACAAAGTTAAAAATCACACAACACCAGGTTTAATTGGACGCACACTAGCTTTCGGAGCCCCACTCCTTCAGGTGATTGTGGAGGACACAATTCTAAGGCACAGAATTTATAGCAAAAAATTACAGTCTGATGTAACTGAAATTATCCATTGAAAAATACCTTGATTGTCTGTTGAGTCTTTCATCTGTTCGAATACCACGATAGTTTCACTTCTTTCATGTGTAAATCACAAAACCTTTTTTTAAAAAGTTGCATTCTCAGGTTAGCTGTAACAATGGGTGTTAGCTAGACAATATGTTGAAGGTGTTAGCCCCCTGTGTTCTCTGTCTATGCCATGATGTTTAGATTGATTCTAATCTAAAAAGTGAGATAACAGAATTTTACATGAATTCATGCAGTTTTTGAGCAAAGTACAATGTAACTCTGCAAGTACAAATTCACCCCCACTTATCTCTCTTTTTAGATTAGAATCAATCTAAACATCATGGCATAGACAGAGAACACAGGGGGCTAACACCTTCAACATATTGTCTAGCTAACATCAATTGTTACAGCTAACCTGAGAATGCAACTTTTTAAAAAAAGGTTTGTGATTTACACTTGAAAGAAGTGAAGCTATCATGGTATTCGAACAGATGAAAGACTCAACAGACAATCAAGGTATTTTTCAATGTATAATTTCAGTTACATTACACTGTAAATTTTTGCTATAAATTCTGTGCCTTAGAATTGTGCCCTCCACAATCACCAAATGAAGGAGCGGGGCTCCGAAAGCTAGTGTGCGTCCAATTAAACCTGTTGGACTATAACCTGGTGTTGTGTGATTTTTAACTTTGAATTAGTTTCACTTTCTTTAGCAGTGGCCTGTGTTCTTAAAGTTTTACATAATAACTGAACATTGAGAGGTTCACAGATCTGCAACAGAAGATAGATGTTGGTGTGTATTAATGAGACCATTTCTTCACTCTCTACATCTTTCTCCTTCAGCTTTGATGACCATGACCCAGCAGTAATCCATGAAAATGCATCTCAGGCAGAGGTGCTGGTTCCTATTCGCCTTGACATGGAGATAGACGGACAGAAGCTGAGGGATGCTTTCACGTGGAACATGAATGGTGAGTAGAAGTAATGGAAATACCTCCCCATTGCTATGACCCATAGAATACATCTGGGCCATTCTGCTTCAGGCTTTTGAGCCAGTAGATAGGCTTCCTTCAGTTCACTAGCATAAACTGTGATATGAACAGAGGAAGTGTCCAGACAAGGAAGAGGCCATGGTAAACAGTGACAACCTACTGGGCAGGCCTAGAATAATCGAATGACCCTGTACAGGGGCTTCAAGCAATTGTAACTGTACTAACTCTGTCCAGTTAATCTCACATCCTACCCCTGCAAATATTTCCTTCAGGTTATCTGATTCCACTGTCCTTCCAGACAGTTCATTCTAGGTATTTGTTACACATAGCTTTTTAACAAAAATATCCTTCTCTTCAACTGTTGGAACCCTTTGAGGTTCCTCAAATTAGTCCATTCTGAGAGTAGAACCTGAAAATAAAAAGGGGACATTATGTACTGAGATAGGTAGATGAAGTGCAAGATCTGGGCCTGCAAATGCATAGGTCCCTAAAGGTAGCAGTGCAAATAGATAGGATTGTATAGGCATCATATGGAATGCTATCCTTCATTGGCAGATGTACAGAATACAGTTCCAATAAATACATCAAAGTAGGGATATAACGATGAAACTATATAAGACGCTGGTGAGACCACAACTGGAATATTGTGTGCAATTCTGGATACCACCTTACTGGACAGGCATATTGGCTCTGGAGAGAGTGCAGAGAAGATTTTCTACAATGTTGCCAGGGCTGGAGAATTGTAACTACATGGAGAGATAGCCTCGGAACAGAAAAGGCTGAGAGGTGACATGATTGAGGTACACAAAATCATGATGGGTAGTGATACAGTAAGCAGGAGGAACCTGGCAAAGAATTCAAAAAGCAGGCGTCGTAAATGCAAGCTAAATGGCGGAAAGATTAAAGGGGACGTGAGGAAAAACTATTTTGTGCAGAGAATTGTAAGTCTAGAATTCACTGCCCAAGTTGGTGATGGAAGTAGAGACCTTAAACTTTTTTGAAAGTACCTGGATCTGCACTTAAGTACTGCAGGTTGCAGAGGTATGGGCTGTGTACAGGAAAATGGGACTAAAAGGTTATCTGGGTGTCTCTGGCCCCCTTCTGTACTGTATCAGTTCTTTGGTTCTATCCTGCCTCCAATAAGAAGGCCAAGACTGCACACACTACTCCAGATCTGGTCTGTATAATTGCAGGAAAACATCCCTATTCCTGTGCTTGAATTCTGTCCCCATGAAGATTAACAAACCATTTGCCACCTTCCCCACCTCCTGTACTTGCATACTTCCTTTCAGTGACATGGGTGCAACAACACCTAGATCCCATTGCATCTACCTTTTTCCAAATCTGTCATCATTCAGACAATGTGCCGCCTTGATTTTGCTTCCAAAGTGGATTGTCTGCCCTGTATCTATATTATACTTCATACATTTGCCCACTCACTCATCTTGTCCAAATCATAATGAAGCATCTCTGCATTCTCCTTTCAGTTCTTTCTCCCACCTAACCATGTCGTCTGGATATCCAAACTTGGATATTAGATTAGATTACATTACAGTGTGGAAACAGGCCCTTCGGCCCAACAAGTCCACACCCACCCGCCGAAGCGCAACCCACCCATACCCCTACATTTACCCCTTACCTAACACTACGGGCAATTTAGCATGGTCAATTCACCTGACCTGCACATCTTTGGATTGTGGGAGGAAACCGGAGCACCCGGAGGAAACCCACGCAGACACGGGGAGAACGTGCAAACTCCACACAGTCAGTCGCCTGAGGCGGGAATTGAACCCGGGTCTCGGGCGCTGTGAGGCAGCAGTGCTAACCACTGTGCCACCGTGCCGCCTTGATTTCTAAATTATCAATATATATTGTGAATAGCTATGGTCCAAGCAGTGATCCCTGTGGTGCCCCACTAGCCACGGCCTATCACTTGGAAAAAGACCTTTGTTTCTCTACTTTCTTTCCCCTCTGCCAGCCAGTGCTGTCTCCGTGACAGTACGTTATTCCCCATGTACTTCGATTTTACATGCTAATCTCTTATGTGGGACCTTATCAAAAGCCTTCCAAAATCCTGAGTCAACTACATGACTGGCACCCCCTTCTGAACTCTTCTAGTTACGTCCTCAATGAATTGTAGTAGATTTATCAAGCGTGATTTACCTCTCCTAAATCCGTGCTGTCTGATCCTGTCAAGTGCTGTGCTCTTAAATCTTTATGATGGACTCTAGCTTTTTTCCCTATTAATCAGTGTATAAATCCCTGTTTTCTCACTATCTGCTTTTCAAAAAAGTGGAATTATGTCAGCTACTCTCCAGTCCAGGTGGCAAAGCAGGTCGATAGAGTGGTCAAGAAGGCATACGGCATGTTTTCCTTCATCAGACAGGGTGTTGAGTACAAGCATTGGCAGGTCATGTTACAGTTGTATAGGACTTTGGTTGGGCCACATTTAGAATACTGAGTACAGTTCTAGTCGATACATTACCAAAAGGATGTGGATGCTTTGGAGATGGTGCAGAGGAGGTTCACCAGGATGTTGCCTGGTATGGGGGATGCTAGCTAAGAAGAGAAGTTGAGTAGATTAGAATTATTTTCATTAGAAAGACGGAGATTGAGGGGGCCCTGATTGAGGCCTACAAAATTATGAGAGGTGGATAGCAAGAAGCTTTCTCCCAGAGTGGGGGACTCGATTACTAGGGGTCATGAATTCAAGGTGAGAGGGGAAAGGTTTAAGAGAGATATGCGTGGAAAGTTCTTTGCGCAGAGGATTGTGGGTGCTTGGATCACTTTGCCAACGGAGAAGGTAGAGACGGGCACGATAGCGTCATTTAAGATGTATCTAGACAGATACATGATTGGGCAGGGAGCAGAGGGATACAGCCCCTTAGAGAATAGTTATAGAGATGTACAGCATGGAAACAGACCCTTCATTCCATCTTGTCCATGCCGACCAGATATCCCAACCCAATCTAGTCCCACCTGCCAGCACCCGGCCCATATCCCTCCAAACCCTTCCTATTCATATACCCATCCAAATGCCTCTTAAATGTTGCAATTATACCAGCCTCCGCCACATCCTCTGGCAGCTCATTCTCTGCATGAAAAAGCTGCCCCTTAGGTCTCTTTTATATCTATCCCCTTTCACCCTAAACCTATGCCTTATAGTTCTGGATTCCCCGACCCCAGGGAAAAGACTTTGTCTATTTATCCCCTCATAATTTTGTAAACCTCTATAAGGTCACCCCTCAGCCTCCAACGCTCCAGGTAAAACAGCCCCAGTCTGCTTCAGCCTCTCCATATAGCTGAAATCCTCCAACCCTGGCAACATCCTTGTAAATCTTTTCTGAACCCTTTCAAATTTCACAACATCTTTCCGATAGGAAGGAGACCAGAATTGCAAGCAATATTCCAGCAGTGGCCTAACCAATGTCCTGTACAGCCGCAACATGACCTCCCAACTCCTATACTCAATACTCTGACCAATAAAGGAAAGCATACCAAACGCCGCCTTCACTATCCTATCTACCTGCGATTCCACTTTCAAGGAGCTTTGAACCTGCACTCCAAGGTTTCTTTGTTCAGCAACACTCCCTAGGACCTTACCATTAAGTGTATAAGTCCTGCTAAGATTTGCTTTCCCAAAATGCAGCACCTCGCATTTATCTGAATTAAACTCCAAGTTTAGATAAAGGATCTGGATTGGTGCAGGCTTGGAGGGCTGAAGAACCTATTCTTGTGCTGTAACTTTTTGTTTTTTTGTTCTAACATCAGTGGAAACTATTGGAAGCAATTATGAGACAGGATTAATCAAGGAGAGTCAACAGTGCTTTGTCAGGAGAAGACCATGCCTAACAAATTTGATTGAATTTTCCAAGGAGGTGACAAGGTGTGGAGATGAGTGCAACGTAGTTGATATAGTTAAAATGGAATTTAGTGAGGCTTTTAATAAAGTCTCGCATGGCAGACTAGTTAAGAAACTAAGACCCCATGGCAGCCAAGGCAATTTGATGATTAATGGCTAGAAGCAGAGGGTGATAATCAAAGGATTTTTTGGGACTGGAAGCCTTTGCCCAGTGATGTACCACAAGGTTTGGTGCTGGGTCTCTTACTATTTATAGTGTACATTAATAGGAGAAATGATCAGCAAGTTCGTGGAGCGGTCAGATGGGCTGAATGGTGGCAAATGGAACTTAATCCTGAAAAGTATGAAGTGATACATTTTGGGAGAACCAACAAGACAAGGGAGTACACATTGAATGATAGGACTTTAAGAAGTAGAGAGATTTAGAGGGACCTTTTGGGTGCATATCCATAGATCCTTGACGGTTGCAGGACAGGTAGATAGGTGGTTAAGAAGGCATATGGGATATTTGCCATTATTAGTCAAGGCATTAAAGACAAGAGCAAGGAAATTATGATGAAGCTGTATATTACATTAGTTAGGCCACAGCTGACGTACTGTGTGCCGTTCTGATCATAACATTATAGGCAGGATGCGATTGCACCGGAGAGGGTGCAAAAGACATTCACTATGACTCTACTTGCATTGGAGTGATTGAACTATGAGGATAGAATAGATAGGCTGGGTTTGATTTCCTTAGAGCAGAGAAGACTGAGATGCAAACTCTGTTTTGAGGTGTACAATGTTATGAGAGGCATAAATAGCTAGTGTGAGAGAAACTTTTCTCGTTAATAGAGGGATCACCGTTTTGAGGATCAGGAAGTTAAGGGTATTTTGAGGAAAATAATTTTCACCCAGAGAGTAATGGGTATCTAGAACTCACTGCCTGAAAGGATGGTGGAGCCAGAAACCCTCTCACATTTTAAGACCCATTTAGGTGAACATTTGAAACACTATAGCATACAAAGCAATGTGCCAAGTGCTGGAAATGGGGGTTAGAATAATACATGTTTGTTGACTGGTGCAGGACACTAATAACCAAACAAAGGGATGTTACATAATCTTGTGTAGGGAAAGAAATTCAAGGATTCAGACAAAATCTGCTGGCAGGGGGCTAGGAAGTTGAGAACCAAATTATTGTTGAATCCAATAATCGTTTTAAACACCTTCAGTCTCCCAATCGCAAACTACATTAATGCAACCTATCCTCAAAATGTGACCTCTAAGCCTTGGCAGCTTTTAAGTCACTCTCGTGTCTCATTAAATTATAGAATCTTTACAGTGTGGAAGCAGGCCATTTGGCCCTTCAAGACCACCCCAACCATCTGAAGAGCATCCTACCTAGAACCAACCCCCTACCCTATCCCTGTAATCCTGCACTTACCATGGCTAAGCCACCTAACCTACACATCCCAGGACATTGTGGGCAATTCAGACTAGCTGATCCACCTAACCTACACATCTTTGGACTGTGGGAAGAAACCCACACAGACATGGGGAGATTGTGCAATCAAAATGATGTTATCAACAGCATTACTATTTGCTTATATGTGTGGAATGAGACTTAAACCAGGACCTTCTGACAAGAGTTACCCACTGGACTACATCGGGCATCTTAATAACTCCAACTGTGTCCAAGTACATGTGCTGGAGCATCAGTGGAGCTAAGTGAGTTATTATTCAAGTCTTCAGATTAGTGCTGTGTCTGCTGTAATTGAGCATTGCTTTTCCTGTTCACAATTAGTTTCTCACCAATCTTTGCAGAAAAGTTGATGACACCAGAGATGTTTGCAGAGATTTTGTGTGATGACCTCGATTTGAATCCTTTGACCTTTGTCCCTGCCATTGCATCAGCGATACGCCAACAGATTGACTCCTACCCAACAGACAGTATTCTAGAGGATCAGTCTGATCAGAGAGTCATCATTAAGGTGAGTTCTGCACAGTGTGAGATGTTCTACTCAGGCCCAGTGCTGTTGGATAAAAGAGTGGAGTAAATCTAGGTAAATTTATGCCCTCATTTTCTTACCACCTGCTGTAAAATCTGGTAGAACTTGAGATTAGGCTCAAGTGTGATAGAACTCCCTTACGTCAAACAGACTGCTGCCACTGACAGTCATGGTTTGGAATGAGATACCACAAGGAGCAGCAATTGATGTTGTTGTGAAACTGTGATATTTATTTTCATTTCGGCTGACGTCTGGTGAAAGGGCCAACTCAGCTTTGTTTCAGAAAAAAACAAAGAAATGTAGATGCTGGAAAACAGAAATTGCTAGGAAAACTGAGCAGGACTGGTAGCATCTGTGGCAAGAAAGCAGAAAATACCACCTTGACCAGTTTTGCAGAAGAGTCCTGGACCTGAAATGCTAACTCAGTTTCTTTCACCAGAGATGGAGCCAGACCTGCTGAGTTTTCTCAGCCATTTCTGTTTTTGTTGCAACTCTGTTTCAGTCATGGACCTAATGGATTTTATGTCAGGTGATCTTCCCCTCCCAACACAGCCCCAAATGCTCATGACCGACTCCTCAATTACCCTAGCCTAGCTGGAAGCGCTGGTGATCAGTGGTGCTCAACTGGCTCTGTGCCGATTGTTGGCATGATAGTTAGCTCCAGTTGAGTTTGAGTCAGCACACTGATACGGAAAATCTGCCGAAAATGATCATCTCACACAAGAGGAGCTTCAGTGCAAATAATATTGCTGAAACTCTTAAGGCATGGTCTGATAAGAAATTGACTTCTCCTGTTCTCACTGGATCTGTCAAAACAATATAACACCCCACTGAGACCTCCCATAGTGAGCACATAAACCAGTTGCAATACTGAGAACAAGAAGATCCCAGGTTTTGTCTCCAGGTCTCTGCTGAACTTGCTGATCCTGGGCACCAACTGGAGTCTGGTTACTAGAGTAATGACCATCCCTTGTGGATATCATGAGAGGCACAAGTCTGACCCAGAGCAGGGAGCCTGGCTGAGTTTGAAAAGCTGCACTCTCAGTGGAAGTGCTCTGGCTCCTTCCTGCACTCAGCCTGTCTCTGTCTCTCTCCATTGGTTATTTATATAGTCGGGCTGTGTGAACCTTGGCACTAATGGAAGATTGTTTGTGCAGCTGAACATCCATGTGGGAAACATCTCGCTGGTCGATCAGTTTGAGTGGGACATGTCTGAGAGGGAGAACTCTCCTGAGAAATTTGCTCTGAAGCTGTGTTCCGAGTTGGGTCTTGGAGGGGAGTTTGTTACCACCATCGCTTACAGTATCCGGGGTCAGCTTAGCTGGCATCAGCGCACATACGCCTTCAGGTAGGCCTTCTGTCATTTGGCAAAGGTCAGAAGATGGCATGTTTTAATTGTCTTTAAAACTTACTGACTAGTTTTTAATGACTTGTGAACATGATCCCTCTGCCTTCACAATTCTCCTCACTGTCTCAAAAATTATTTCAATCTCTTTCTTGCATCCAAAGTGGATGATGTCACACATGAAAGTATTGAAATCCATCGGTCACAGTTTTGGCCACTCACTTAATTTACTAATAGCTCTTTGCATCTTTCTGTTCCCATTTATCTTACTTCATTGATAAGCTTGGATATACAGCATTTCATTCCTTCATTTAGTAAATTAATATACAGACCCTAGTACGGAATCCTGATGGACATGACAGGTGATGTCCTGCTAATGCCAATTCGTTCCTTTTAACTTAATTCCCTGCCCATGTCAGTAGATTGCCTCCCTCACTGTTCCCATGCTTAGGGAGTCACCGTCTCTTTCCTGTTTGCACTGTGCTCTGGCTGGGTTTGAGGGGCTGAATGGACTACCCTGCTCCTATTTCTTGGTTGGTTTCTGTCTGTTAACCAATCTGAATCCAGTGTTCCCTGCAGTTCCATGAACCTGACATTTGTGAAACATCTTGTCAAATGCTGTTTGAAAATCCGTATGAGATCCATTGGTCCTCTCATTATCTCCCCCGCTGGTTACAATCTCAGAAAACTTCAGTAGGTTTGTAAAAAAAAATGCTGTTCCATTCATACATTCTTCCTAACTCTACAACATATGATTTTTCTCCCTCTTTTTCTTGAATAACTAGGTTGAATTTAATTCCTGTCAATCCATTGGGACTGCTCTTAACATTTGGAAATCCTATAAGATCATTCTTTGGAGCCATGCTGTATAAGACCTTTAAGTTAGACTTTTTCCAGAAGCATTCTCATGAAGTGTTGGATCCCAGCCTATGTTATTGCCGGACAAGTCAGATCCCGACAGGAACCTGGCTCGATAAATCATGTTATTGTTTTAACAAAAATGTTTCAGCAAGAGACCAAAGCATAAAGTGTTATAGATGTTGCTTCAACAGTAAAACAAAAGTTTATTCACCAAATAAATGAAGACACAATAAACCAAAGTATCTACTTCTAACTCAGTTTCAAAGATTTTTAAACACATGGTAACAATATAACCTCATTAATTTCAAAAGAGAATCAACAGGTCTTGTATAGTATCCAAAACCTTGGTATAGTATCGAAAATCTCTTACAGTACTCACACCAGGGTCCTTGTTTCTTAATACCTTGGCAGATTGAGATTGCTTGTTACTTTAAGTTATAAACTGGGACTGCAGACAGCATCTTCCTGGAGTTATAATACATTGATGCTTGAACACACTCAACTTTCTGTAAACTCTTTGGAGCTTTATCCCAACGTTTCTGGTCTTGGACTAACTCTTTACTACAAAATAATCTAGCTTCACTAGAGCCTTCTCCCCTCAAGAGCATCAGTCTATGCAGCCATCTTCATGCATGGACTTCAAAAGTCTTCTCAAAAGTCAAAATATAGAAAGCAATTTTTAAAATCCTCTCTAAGCAATTGATGTTTCCTTTAGTTTATTTAAAAAAAAACTTCCTTGGACAAGCTTGACTATCTTGTTCAGGTGTAAAATCTGCCAGCGTCCACACAAACACGTGATTTTGCAAGGAATAGAGGGCATCATAGAACATAGAACAATACAGCACAGAACAGGCCCTTCGGCCCACGATGTTGTGCCGAACATTTGTCCTAGCTTAAGCACCCATCCATGTACCTATCCAATTACCGCTTAAAGGTCACCAATGATTCTGACTCTGCCACTCCCACAGGCAGCGCATTCCATGCCCCCACC
>NC_057734.1:50882024-50912125 GCF_004010195.1 Chiloscyllium plagiosum
GAGGCAGCAGTGCTAACCACTGTGCCACCGTGCCGCCCCTAATCCGTGCTGGCTGTCCCTAATCAAGCAGTGTCTTTCCAGATACTCATAAATCCTATCCCTCAGTACCCTTTCCATTACTTTGCCTACCACCGAAGTAAGACTAACTGGCCTGTAATTCCCGGGGTTATCCCTATTCCCTTTTTTGAACAGGGGCACAACATTCGCCACTCTCCAGTCCCCTGGTACCACCCCCGTTGACAGTGAAGACGAAAAGATCATTACCAACGGCTCTGCAATTTCCTCTCTTGCTTCCCACATAATCCTAGGATATATCCCGTCAGGCCCGGGGGACTTGTTTAAGGTTAAAGGGGAAAGAATAAAAGGGAACCTGAGGGACAATTTTTATACAGAAGGCCTTATGCACATGGAATGAACAGTCAGCGGAAGTGGTTGAGGCAGGTACATTAACAACATTTAAAGGGCATTTGGACAAATACATGGTTAGGAAAGGATTAGAAGGATATGGGCCAAGTGCAGGGAAATGGGGTTAGTGTGAACAGACATTTTGGTCGGCATAGACCAGTTTGAGACAAAGGGCATGTCTCTGTGCTGTAGAACTCTATGATAGGCGTCAAACACTGATTTAAAAGAAATTGCCGTGGTTACAGAAATATTTGCAAGCTAATATTAACTGCAGACTTACAGAAACTCCATGTTACTTACTCAAAAACCATTAAACCCTAAGTTTACAATACATTTATTTTAAATGTATATACTATGCACAGTCTAAATCATACACTGTACTGCCAGCAGGAACTACTGTACCTAGTGTTAGAATCCCTGTGAAACCTAGCACCACGTCAATGATGGAGCCTGGGCACTCCTCCTCAGTGCGGGCCTTAGAGCCAAATCAATACAGGCCACAGATGAAATCTGAAGATCATTGTTGGTGTCTTAGGCATCACTTAGTTATTCATATTTTTCATTTCATGATTGTTCATGGAATCCTACTGTATATAAAGTGGCTGCTACAGTCAGACATGAGTTCATTGTGTGAAGTCCTTTGGGGCTTTGGCTGGTTATCTGCAGTATAATTACCAGCAATGCTGGCTGTTTGAGAGTTCTGTAGCCAATAACTAATGTCTCATTACTCATTCTCGTCATGTGGCAGTGAGAACCCTCTACCCACAGTTGAGATTGCAATCAGGAATACGGGCGATGCTGACCAGTGGTGCCCCCTACTAGAAACACTGACTGATGCTGAAATGGAGAAGAAGATTCGAGATCAGGATAGAAACACAAGGTGCGTCAATGTCATCAGGGCTAGAATCCCCAAACTGTCATGTAGAGTGCACATCCCACCCTTGACACATGACTCATGCATGTGCGCACACATCCCATCTTGCCCTGACCGATTGACACGAGCATGTCGCACATTATCAGCATCCTGGGGTTGGGAGGTGGAGAAAAGGAAGAGGTCCGTTGACCAGAGGCTCAACTGATCCAATCATGTATGTGCTGAGACTGTAAAAGGTCATAACCGGGATTCTGTAGCAAGTAACTGACCTCTGACTCCCGAAAGCCTGCCCACCATCTACAAGACACAGTCAGGGGTGAGTACAGAATACTCTCCATTTGCCTGAATGAGCACAGCTCCAACAACACTTGAGAGGCTCAGCACCATTCATGCCAAAGGAGCCTGCTGACTGGTACTGTAGCCAGTCCCTGCACCACTGATGCATAGTGGCAGCAGTGCGTACCATCTACAAGATGCTGTGCAATAACTTGAAGCTTCCTGGGAAGCATCTTCCAAATCCATTACTGCTACCATCAAGAAGGATGAGGGCAACAAATACATCAGAGCACCATCACCAGCAAGACCCCCTCTAAGCCACTTACCATGATGACCTAGAAATATGTTCATGACATGGATGTGCCCTGTTGGACTGGAGTGGACACATTTTAAAGATCACACAGCATCAGGTTATAGTCCAACAGGTTTATTTGGAAGTACTAGCTTTCAGAGTGCTGCTCCTTCATCAGGTAACCTGGTGTTGTGTGATTTTTAACTTTAGAAACATACTGCCATTCCTTCAGTTTCACTTTGTCAAAATCCTAGAGCTCGCTTTAATGGAATTGAAGTTCACTTTCTGATGGGCAACTAGAGATGGGCTGGCCCAGACTGTGATGTCCGTAACCCATGAATTAATTCAGAAACCACACTCCCACCCTAAAATCTTCACAGTTGTTAGTGCACTTTTGAAATGCCGTTATTCCTGTGTTGAAAAGAACATGGCACCCAGCATACGCCCAGTAATCTATGTTAGAATGTTTGTTTGAGGATACCCAGGCATGAGTGAGAGATCTCCTGCTTTTCCAGAAGTGTATAGGATGTTTTTGCAGCTGTGTGCTAAATCAGATGAGGCCTCAGAGGTCACATCGAGAAAGACTGCACCTCTAATGATGCTGCACTCCCTCAGTATTACAAGTAAGAGTATCAGTTTTTTTATTTAGTGACTCCAACTCCACCGTGGCTAAATGGTTTGTAGACAAGGTCATATCATAGTCAAGGGATGAGCCAAATATCATGTTAGAATATGGAACACTCTACCACAAGGGATGATAAAGGCAAATAGCATTTGGTGGTAAGATATCTTGACCCACTGCTGACCTTGTGGTGTCGGGACATCCATAGTGCTGTTAGGAAGAGAGTTTCAGGATTTTGACCCAGCAACACTGAGGAAACAGCAATGTAATATATTTCCAAATAGTTATAAATTAGTATATGGGCAATTCAGATAAACATGAGGGATGAAAGAGAGAGAGAGAGAATATGTTGTGATTGTGCTGTGAATACTGTCATTACAGGAGTATTATTTTTGCTTTACAGGCGCATGAGACGTCTTGCAAACACAGCTCCGGCTTGGTAACTGAACATTGGTCACCAGTCTGGATCAAGTAATGAAGTTCCTTGCAATCAAGGGCTAGTTCTGAGAGAATAGACATTCCCCACAGCGGCCTTGTCGCAGACCCCACACTGTGTATAAGGACTGGTGCCGTAGTGTCAGTGCTCCTTAAGATAACTTGGTCTTATCCAGTTCCAATCCCTGCAGTCAGTGCACAGGAGTCTTGCCTTAATCTGTTTTTTGTATAGGTGCAAATTGCATTTCTGGAGAAGTTTTTTAAATAAAGTTCTTAATTTTAATAATATTGTGATCAAGTTCATTTTTCATACTTTGTGAGAATTTTCTTGGCTGATGCTGCAAGAGTGATTTGGTTTTGATGTTATTGTCACATTTACTTGTAAAAAAAAGTACAGCAGTATGATGAAAAATGTTTAATGTTGCCAATGAGGCACTATCTTGGGTACGAATACTGAGGTAAGAGTCTTAAGATAAAGAACAAAGTTAAATATTAAACATTGCAGCAATTATACTATAACATAAACCATATGAAATAAGCTTAAGAGTTATACAATGCAGACCTCCTTTGTTTCAAGTAGAAAATAAAGAAATAAGCTGAAAATTCAACCATTACAGTTTGTCTTAAGTGCTTAGCTATGCTGGGACCGCACTTTGAGGAATGGCCTTGAGACCAGAAGTTCACGCTGAGGCCACGCCAGGTCTGAGGCCAGGAGAAAGAGGAGAGAAGAAATAAAAAAGGACAAAATGGAAATGAACAGAGTGCACAAGGCCCTTCTGAAGCTGAAGTGTCTTACTCCACCATTGTGTTGCTTATAAATTGGTCATACATTCTAGGTATTAGTTATTTTAATTTACTTCACTACATTGCATAGCACACTGACTGTTTGCTTCAGAATCTTGATAAGTGAATCACTGCCTGCAGCTGTGAGAGCTGAGAACTGTTGTGAATGGTTTTGTGTCTCTAAGTGATGGTGAGTCATATTTGTATTTATAGAATGCACAAAGAACGAGAGTTGTTGAAGTGAAATTTGTTGTTTGTGATAAGCTGAATCTCTAAGCTCTTGCGTTATTCAGAATAGGTTTGATGAGCTTCAGCCAGTCCCTTTAAATGCTGGCTGTAGGGGTATCGGTCTGTTAGAGGCACCTTTACGTCTGTCAGAGGCATCTTTACGTCTGTTTCTCTCGGTTTGAGGGTACTGACACACAAGGCTGCTTCTCAAATCTATAGCCACACTTTGGAACACATAGAACTTGGATTGAGTGCTGTACCATTCAGGGCAATGGTTTCTTACTGTTCTGTAACATACAGACGTTCAAAAGCTTAATGGCAGTTGTATGCAATTGTTGGAAAGAAATGGAGATTATTTTTGAATGATGCAATTTAGGTTAATGCTGTTCGTTTAACGAGTTTATGTTGTCCTTGGGTTTTTTCAAGCGGGGTAGTAAAGGCAGAGGTGCTGATTTGCCTGGAAATAGTTACTTTGGACAATGGCAGGTGAATGGCCAGTTCTCCCAGTTCATGTTTTTGCCTCTGGTTTGGTGTGTTTTAGCAAGCAGTCAAAAAGCTGCTGGAGACCTAGAGGAGCAACTACAGTGAAGAGATTCCATGCTTTAACAGAGGTCCTGCCTGGACTTCCTGTCTCAAGTCTCACCTGCCTGTGAGTACCTGTCTTTGAATTTACCTTTTGCCAACATGGGATATTGTAGGGACTGGAGTAGCTTCATTAAGTTGCGATATTGTGTCAGTTGGGTTATCAAATCAGATATTCTAAACTTTTCTTTTGTTACTGTTTCATCCATAATGTTTTAATGAAAATATTTTAAGGTGTCCCAGACACAACTTTTATTTTTGGAAAATCAAATGTAAAGTGGAAAATCCAGGAGAAATGCAGCTGGTCAAATCACTCCGCTTTAAACAAACTAGCATTTATTTAAACAGTACGGATGAAACACGAACAAAAATTTGTCAAAAGGTAAATTTTAACACAAGGCAGGTGAGAGTTCAGAGAGAAAGTTCATGTGTTGAAGCATAGAACCTTTTCACTGTAGCTGCTTCTCTAGGTCACTAGTTTTTTGACTCTTTGCTAAAACAAACCAGAGAAAAAAGTGAACTGGGAGAACTGGCCACCCCCCTGCTATTGTTCAAAGTAACTAATTCCAGACAGATCAGCACCTCTGCCTTTACAACCCCAGCATTGTCACACAGTTGACTGAAGATTGCATTCCACTGACCATTCTTTTTAATACATGTAATTGGAATAGGGGCATCAGCAGCAAGACTAACATTTATTACCATTCCTAATTGACATTTAAAGTGGTGATGAGCTACCTTCAACCAATACGATCTTTATGCTGTCGTAATGTCACCAGTGCTGTTAGGATGAGAATTCCAGGCTTTTAAGCCAGTGACAATAAAGGAAGAGCAATGTCAGTGGCTTTGAGGGTTGTTTGCATGTATCTACTACCCTTGTCCTCGGTAGTGGTGGTTGAGGTTGCATGTTTGGGAGGTGCTGTCAAAGGAGCATTGGTGAATTAGTGTTCATCTTGATGGAACACCCTGCTGCTACTGAGTACTAGGTTTGAAGAGAGAACGTCAAAGTTAGTTAATGGTGTTCAAGTCAAGTGGGCTGCTTTGACCTAGATAGTGTTGAGTTTTTTCAATGTTGTTAGAGTTGCACTCATCCAGGTAGTTGAGTATTTTTTCACACTCCTGATTTGTGCCTTATAGCTAGCATATGGACACTGGGGAGCCTGGAGATGGGTTATTTGCTAGTGAATGAACTTTCCAAGTCATGACTACTGAGCCAATGGTGGGGCCTGGTACCACATTCATCTACTCTTCATCATATCATTTACTTTCAAGTCAAGAAATGGATTTGGGCCTCAATGGTTGACCATTCATATAGCATTTTCACCTAGAAAAATGCAATTTAGATGGGAGACTTTACTTAGACAAAGTATACAAACTATAACAAGTGCAGTTATAGTTTATATAACTAACAAAGGGTTTTTGCCCAAAACATCGATTCTCCTGCCTGTGATTTTCCAGCACTACCCTCTCTACTCTAAATCTCCAGCATCTGCATTCTCACTTTCACCTGATAAAATTCACAAGAATTTGTGTTTGGGAGAAAATATAGGAAATACAAGGAAAGTATCAGAAAATATCAATGCCAACAACCCTCAGCTTGTCTCTTCAGAATAGATTAGTTTTTTTCACATCAGTAGGAAACATCTGTCAAAACAACAGGGAACATTGTGTTAGAAGTGCAAGACTTTAAAATGTCTCATTAAACTCAAGGTGAATTGTTCTGGTGGTTAAACAAGTAGTCTTCTTAGAGAAAAGTTGAGGTGATCTGGTCATCCTGGAAAAGAAGCCCATATGGAAATCTGTTGAAAAATCAAAATTTTTCCCACCTAGCCATGGAAAAGGGGTTGCTGCTTGTTTTCAAATACATAAACACTAAATGAGCAATACCAGCAGTTCCTGTAAAGGGCAGGGAAAGACATAACAGGATGGCTCTCTGTTCAAGGATGAGATTTAAGGAACAAGAAATAGCTAATGTGTGAACCTAATGGTGTAAGTTGGTCCTGGAATGCTCAGGCAGAATGGAACAACCTTTAAAAAGGGCCAAGGAAGGAGTGGGCGTTCTGGAAAGCTGAGAATACTGGGAGACTGGGTTCTCCAATAACATACATCTTCTAAAAGTATTATACACAGCAGGAGTTGTAAGACAGTGCTCAAATACAAAAGACAGCTTTAGTTGATTGGCCAAATGTTGTTCACAGACAATGTTAATTCTGGTTTCTTTATTACAGTAACACTTATACATTCACTTTTTTTTATTTTTTATCAGGTACTATAAAATTAACTTCAAGTTATTGGTCTCTACAGGGATCATAATTGTAAGTGACAGGCTTCCCAAATCCAGCCTCATAGCCTCTATACAATTTATTGATACCAAATCAACAATCTGAAATATCAACAAACCACACAAGAATCAGAACTAAAACATCATACAATGAATTAAGAAAATAGAGGGAGTATCCAATCACTTACACATACATCCTGGAGTGTGAGTCTCTTCGCATAAAATCAAAACCTCCAGTCCTCAGATTTAATCCAAGTATGAAACAAAAACAAAAGATGATCCTGGTACCTCTCAAAGACTTTCACAAGCTGATTGTTGCACTTTTTTTTTAAAATTAGGAGCTGGTTTTAAAGAGATTATCATCAGAAAGTATCATTTCTCCAGGCATAAATAACAAGGCTTAATCCAAGTGGACAAAAGCTTTTCCATTTCTGTCCCAAACAGCTCATTCCTTTGCTGAATCCTCAGCTCCAGAATACATTTGGAACAAGGACAGGAACTTAAATATTTATAAACCAAGTGCAGAAACCCCAGTCAAAATCACACCCAAAGATTCCTTGCCCCACTTTCCTGAGGTGCTAACTCTCAATGCTGCCTTGAGAGTTTCAACACTAAAGTCAATAAAGTATTTGGACACAGGAACATCACAGTAGCCCCACAGTTTCCTTGGTAGGAACAAAGATTCCTTGACACTACACATTCATATAGTAGCCTGGAAAAAGCCAGCAGGCCTGCTGTCTTAAATATTCAGTTGCACGAAGAATCTCTCTCAATATAAGCACCTTGGATACAATGACCTTGCAATAAAAATGTTCAAAACAGAATTAAATAGATACTTCATACAGAGAATATCCTGCAATTTGCTCATGATAGTAACCGTGATCAATTAGCATTTTAATTGCCAAAGTTGGAAATCAAAGACCATGAAAGCAGCACAAATTCTACATAAAATAACATTATTAAAAAACTTCATTTCAGAAGTGTCCAGTTTCTCGATGGAATGTGAAATATCACTGCTGTCCATTAGGGTTCTGTTCATTCTGTTCCCCAAGTCTTTGCCCCTGACCCCAATCAAACTCTCCAGGCTGGTCCTCAGGCAACACATCGTAATTGGGATCTTCCTCTGCAACATCAAATATTGCCTTCCTGTAAGAGGAGGAAACACAATTACATTGTTTATGAACATTACTATAAGAATTCTCAAAAGCTACAGTAGTGTCTGAGAGACAGGGACCCAGAGCCCTAGCAGCTCATTTACAGGATTGCAACTGAACGTAACAATTTGCATCAGGCAAGCACTGCCTGAAAAACCTGATAGGAACCTGAAGGAAATCTGATAGGCACTTGCCAAAGAACGTGCCACACTCCATGAGTCAGCTTGGGTTTACTGTGACAATGCCCACTAACTCATCAGCACATGTACTGGAGAGTTAACCAATGCCATAACACGCTAGCCCAGTATCAATAAACTTCTTTCAGAAAGGGTGCTCTGAGAGGATCATAAACTTTCGTAAACAAAAGTAACAAATGACGCTGATGAAAAGGTAGAAGAATGGTCATATTACTGGGGTGATGGTTAGCCAAAGGTAGTCAGATTCCCTCAACCATCATATTGTCTTTTGCCTGAACAAACATTAGTCAGTATAAAGGACAAACAACACTTACAGAAATCCTGGAGTAACCAGCAACCTCACTCCTCCTGGTTGGTTTGGGAATACATCTTCCAGAAAGTAATAAATATGGCCGACAGCAATTCCTGTAGCAAAAGGGATGTGAAAACACCTGTTCAAGACCACCAAAATTGGCATCCACTGGGCTCTAGGGACTAGAGATCTGATAGTGCCTTTCAGGCTCTCACAAAAGGTTCATAGTTACAAACAGGAGTAATCGCTACACAATTCAAAACCTGGTGTCCTTCTCTGGTCACTGAGATTCTTTCATTTGTACACGATCCGTGATGTCCTGTGCATTCCTCTGCCTCTGAATCTAACACTTATCTCCTCTAATCTCTCACTCTCTCGCTCACTCCCAAAATCAGCCCCACCACAAAACTGTCAATTCCTCAACTCTCTCCTCCCTGTCCCTCCAACACTAACCTCTACACTCACCCACCCTTCCTGTTGTCAACACCAATCTGTACTCTCTGCCCTCACTCCATCCAACGCCAGTCTCTCCTTCCTCCCCCTAACCCTCTGCAACATGACAGTGACGTCAGAATGATAACA
Source organism: Chiloscyllium plagiosum (assembly GCF_004010195.1). Taxonomy (NCBI): domain Eukaryota; kingdom Metazoa; phylum Chordata; class Chondrichthyes; order Orectolobiformes; family Hemiscylliidae; genus Chiloscyllium; species Chiloscyllium plagiosum. Next base: position 50,891,028 of record NC_057734.1, read on the forward strand.
GTTGAATGCATGGCTAAAAAGCTGCTGAAGGAGGGTCAGATTCAGATATCTGAATTATTGGGATCTTCTCCAGGGCTGGTGACCTGTGGGAGGACGACAGAGGGACATTAATATCCTTTCAGGGATGTTTGCTAGTGCCATTCAGGAGGATTTAAACTAGTGTGGGGTGGAATTCAGTGCAGTGGAGTGATTGAGAACAAAGAAAAGGTTTAATCAACTAAGTCTAACTGGAAACGCAGGCAGGGTCAGGTTAACAAATGCAGCTAGACTGACGCCCTGAAGTATATTTATTTTTATCTATTGAGTATAACAGGTCAGACAGTTGAGCGAAGAGTCCGAATTATTACATGAAACTATGCTGTAGCCATTACAGAAACTTGGTTGAGAGAAGGACAGGACTTATAGCTCAATATTCCAGGATTTCAATGCTTCAGACATGATAGAGGGAGAATGGAAAAGGAGTGGGGAAGTTCTACTCCTGATTAAGGGGAATGTCACAGCTGCAGTGCGTGGATATCTTGGATGGCTCATCCAGCAAGGACATATTCTTAGAACTCAGAAGTGAGGAAGGTATAATCACAATGATGGTGCTTTACTACAGGCCTCCCAATAGCATAAGCAGATCATGAAGAAATGTAAAGACAACAGTGGTGTTGTAGTGGGTGATTTTAACATCCCCTTCCTTAGTGCTAGGAGCTTAGACGGGTCAGAATTTGGTAGTTTGTCCGATAGGATTTCTTCAGAATAATATACAGGTTGCCCAACTAGGGAAGGGGCCATACTGGACATTGTACTGGGGAATAATCCTGGCCAAGGGATCAAAGTTTCATTTAGGGATTATTTTGGGAAGTGATCATAAGTCCATTGTTTTAAAACAGTTATTAATAACACTGGTCTGCAGGTGAAAATGTTAAATTAGAGGTGGCTAATTACAACTGTATTAGGCAGGAACTGGAGAGACTAGAGGTGGCTGTTTGAGGGTAAATCAACATTTGATATGTGGGAGCCTTTCAGGTTAAAAGATCTGGGAACCCTTGGATGACAAGAGGCATTGAGGGTTTAGTCAAAAAACAGTAAGCAAGCTAACATAAGGTTTAGGGAACCAAAGTCAGACAAGGCCCTTAAGGAAATACTTAACTCCTTATTTCAACTCTTTCATGTTTCCTTTATGAGAGCTAAAAGGGACCATGAAATGTGGTTGGCAAGTAGAATTATTGAGAATCCTAAGGCATTTAATATATATATATTATGAGCAAGAGGGTAGCTAGGGAAAGAGTAGATCTACTCAAGAACAAAGAGGGAATTTATGCATGGAACCAGAGGAAGTAGTCCTTAATGACTTTGCATCAGTATTCACCGGGGAGAAGGAAGGGAATGATGGTAAGATTAGGGAGGAGTATGTTGATATTCTAGGGAATATTGATAATAAGGAGCAGAATGTGTTGGGTGTCTTGAAAAACATTAAGGTAGATAATATGGCCTGCTGGGATCTTTCCCAGAATACTGGGGGGAAGCAAGGGGGGCAATTGGTGGGACTTTGACAGACATCTTTGTATCCACTTTCACCATAGGTGAGGTGCCACAAGACTGGAAAATAGCCAATGTTGTTCGTTTGTTTAAAGGAAGGCAACAGAGATGACCCAGGAAGTTATATAGTTGTCGGGAAATTGTTGGAGAAGATTCTTAGGAATAGGATTTGCTCACATTTGATTAGAAGCATCTTATTAGAGATAATCAGCATGGCTGTACAGAGAGGTCATGTCTCAAATTTGATTTGAGCTTTTTGAGTATGTGATGAGGTGATTGATGAGGATTGGACAGTGGTTGTCTTCTACATAGACTTTACTAAAGTTCATAAGATATAGGAGCAGATTTAGGCCATTTGGCCCATCTAGTCTGCTCCGCCATTCGATCATGGCTGATATGCTCCTCACCCCCATTTTCCAGCATTCACCGCACTTTGGGGGAGTGAATTCCACAGATCCACATACCTTTGTGAGAAGTAGTTTCTCCTCAACGGTTTTAAATTTGCTATGCCTTATCCGAAGACTATGACCTCTCGTTCTACAATGTCCCACAACAGAAAGCATCTGCTTCATGTCTATTTGATCTCTCTTCATTCTTCTAAATTCCAAAGTGTACAGGCCCAAAATATTCAAGCCCTCCTCATATGACAAAGCCCTCATCTCTGGGATTAATCTAGTGGACCTCCTCTAAACTGCCTCCAATGCCACTACATCTTTCCTCAAATAAGGGGACCAAAACTGTGCACAATACTCCAGGTGCAGTCTTACCAATATCTTGTACAGTTGCTACAATACTTTCTTACCTTTATATTCTATTCCCTTGGCTATAAAAGCCAACAATCCATTCACTTTATTATTTGCTGTACTTGCATGCTAGTTTTCTAGGACTCAGGAACGAGTATTCCTAGATGCCTTCTGCACTGGAGCACCCCAAAGTCTCTCCCCATCAAGATTAGATCACCTTCCCACTTTTTCGACCCAAATGCATGACTTCACACTTATCTGCTTTAAACTCTATCTACCACGTTTTGACCCACTCTAACCTATTGAAATCCATTGTAAGGTTCTTTTTCCTCATTGCAATTTACCATCACACCCATTTTTGTATCATCTGTAAGTTTGGTTATAGAGCCTTCTATCCCTGTACCCAAGTATAATGTAGATTATAAATAGCTGGGGTCCAAGGACCTATTTACCACAACACACTCTTCTGTCCAAAAGCCAACCATCTATCCAGGCTAATAAATGACTCCTAATCCCATATGATCCAACCTTGTGAATTAACCTTTTGTGCAGCATCTTATCAAACGCCTTCCAGAAGTCCAGATAAATTACATCTACAGCATCCCCATTGTCCACTTTGCTTGTGACTTCTTCGAAGCACTCTCACAAATCAGTCAAACATGGCTTTTCCTTCATAAAACCATGCTGACTCAGATGGATAGTGTTTTGGCTTTCCAAGTGTCCTGATATTGCTTCTTTGATATTGATTCCAACACTTTCCCCAAAAACAGATATTAAACTAACTGGTCTGTAAATTTCCACATTTTACCTCCCTTCCTTTTTGAATTAAGGGCATTATATTAGCCAATTTCCAATTCACTGGAACCTTTCCTGTGTCCAGGGAATTTTGGAATATTGTAACCAATGGATTTACTATGTCTGCTGCACTTCCTTTAATAACCGAGGCTGTAAGCCATCAGGCCCAGGGGACTTGTCTGTCCTCAATCCTAATCATTTGGTTAATACCTTTTCCCTAACAATGTTGATTGTTCTATGTCCTATCTTATCTATTGCCTCTGACCTGCCCATTCCAACAGGAATGATACTATTGTCCTCCATCCTGAAAACTAAGGCAAAGTATTGATTCAGCACCTTTATGCTCTCACTGACCCCCACTATTAAGTCTCCAGTTTCATCTTCCAAGGAAGCAACTGTCACATTAGCGACTCTTTCCTTTTATATACCTATAGAAGCTTTTGCTATCCTTTTTGATATTTTGTGCTAGTTTTTTTGTAATTTACCTTAGCTCTTTTCATTAATTTTTTAGTATCCCTTTGTTTAATGTTTGAAAGTTTCCCAATCTTCTATCCTGTCACTGGCCTTTGCAATATGGTAGAACTTACTTTTTGACTTTATTATATCTTTGACTTCCTTGTTTAACCATGGGTGATTTTTTTGAGCCCCCTTACCATCCTTTTTTTCCTCACTGGGATATATTTTTGTTGTGATGAATGGAGTAGCTCCTTAAGCATCTACCGCTACTCATCTGCTGTCTTACCATGTAGCCTTCCTGCCCAATCTACTCAGGCCAAAACGGTCCTCATGGCTAAGGCTCAGGGCAGCATGGTGGCTCAGTGATTAGCAGAGACCCGGGCTCGATTCTACCCTCGAGCGACTGTCTGTGCGGAGTTTGCACATTCTCCCAGTGTCTGCGTGGGTTTCCTCTGGGTGCTAGATAATTAAAGAGTGATTTGAAAGTATATAAAATTTTGAGGGGCATGTATGGAGTGGATAGGAGTCTTTTCCCAGGGTGGAAATGTCAAATACTATGGGCATTGATTTAAGGTCAGAAGGGAAAAGCTTAAAAGGAGATGTGTAAAGGATTTTTTTTTTTAAACAGAGTGGGTGGGAGGTGCCTATAAATGTGCTGCCAGAGGAGGTAATAGAAGCAGATATATTAGCTATGTTTAAGAGACATTTGGATGGATCCAAGAATAGGCAAGGAATAGGGGAATACAGACCATATTCAGGTAGATGGGATTAGTTTAGAACAGCGCAATGGTTAGCACAGACAGTGGCCGAAAGGCTCGTTCCTGTGCTGTACTATGTTTTTTTTTTACCTGGACCAAACCCCCCCCAAACTCAGTGCCAGCTACTCCTCCCTCAATTCCCCTCCCTCTAACCACCAGCCTTCCCCCCCCCCCGTCCAGCCCCACACACCCCAAATTCCCATGCAGGCGTCACCTGACCCCAGCTCTGCATAGACAAGTAACAGAAACTGAAAATGTTAGAATTGCTCAGGTCAGGCATCTCCTGTGAATCAAGAAACCAAGTTAACATGGCAGAATTTGATTTCTCCTCAGCTGTTATGACCTGAATTTTCCTCTTCACATGGGCTGCCAGTCCTGTTAAACGTTTGCATAATTCTCTGTTTTTAACTTCAGATTTCCAACATCCACAGAAGTTTGCATTACTAAGAGAAACCAAGGTAACTGGGTAGAATTTTGTATTTGACGAGAAGATAGCCAAATTAAATACTCCTCTCAAGCTACAGCTGAAGAATAATATTAAAAATAAGGAGAGGAATATGTGCATAGATATCCAAGACTTCTCTTTCATGTGGAAAAAATGAACCCGGTTCTTAACTGTAATTCATTAAATTAGGCTCTGATGGGATGATATAAACTTGGTAAATTCCAATATTCCAAATCTTACCCAACAAGTCAACGATGACAGAGTTTCCCAAAAGCAGCGAGAATCCCATCAATACCCAAGGCAGGAACGGAGCCTGGAAATTTAGCAGGCCAAAGAAATTCATTCGTACAAACGGGTTCCTCCTGCTCCACACATACACGAGCATGATGGTGAAGGCCTGACCCAGGAAGAACAAGCTCGCAAAGATTCCAAACAGCTGATACAAGAGTCAAGGATCCTGGACAGGAAGAGCAGATTAGGCTAGGTTCTCATTCAGTGGGCCATAGTTGCCTCATACTTATGTGCATTTCATGGAACTTGGCTGCCATTTGGTTGGTTCACTCACTAGTTAGTTCAGCTATCACAAACGAGAATGATGTTTTACTTTTTAATCAGAAGATGAAACAACTCAATCTAGTTTGTTCTGAAGGGTGACTGGACTCAAAACATTAACTCCATTTCTCTCTCCACAGATGCTGCCAGACCTGCTGAGTTTCTCCAGCAATTTCTGTTTTTCCTGTTGATGAACATGGAACAGAGCAAGATGTCAAAAGGTAACATTAGCAGCATGTCCTCCCATACTGAGCTAAAAGGTCAGCATTTCTCTGTTTGCCCATTAGTGATTTATAAACTACTACTGACCTGAACAACTTTGTTAGCAATTTCCAGACATTACTATGCCACGCTCCCCTTCATTCTCTATTCTGAATTTAATTCCTCCAAACTAGAGACACCAGTTCATTTCTGACCAAGGTTATTTACACTGGGTCAGAGCTGAGAGATGGAAGCCAATCGAAAGTGAATAGCCACATCCAGGTTACAGTGGTATACCAGCCTTTGAAAACACTCCTGGTATTTTAGTGATTAACAGCAGCTTTCTCCACCCCAATGATTCTCACTGCCGACTGGCCCAGTCAGAGACCTGTCATTCTCATTGTTAATTGGCCTTTCAGTCAGAGTCCAATGATTCCTGCTGCTGCTTGGCTGATCAGTCACAGCCCAGTGACAGATATTGCTGAACATGTTGAGTGAGACCACAGCAGGACAACACTGGTCATAGAGTCACAGTCATACAGCACAGAAACAGACCCTTCAGTCCAACTTGTCCATGCTGACCACATATCCAACCCAATCTAGTCCCACCTGCCAGCACCCACCACATATCCCTCCCAACCCTTCCTATTCATATACCCATCCAGAAGCCTTTTAAATGTTACAATTATACCAGCCTCCACCACTTCCTCTGGCAGCTCATTCCATACACGTACCACCCTCTGCAAGAAAACGTTGCCCCTTAGGTCTCTTTATATCTTGCCCCTCAGGTCTCTTTATATCTTGCCCCTCTCATCCAAAACCTATGCCCTTTAGTTCTGGACTCCCCCACCCCAGGGAAAAGACTTTGTCTATTTCCCTATCCAAGCCCCTCATGATTTTATAAACCACTCAGCCTCAGATGATCCAGGGAAAACAGCCCCACCATATTCAACCTCTCCCTATAGCTCAAATCTTCCAATCCTGGCAACATCCTTGTAAATCTTTTCTGAATCTTTCAAATTTCACATCTTTCCGATAGGAAGGAGACCAGAATTCACGCAATATTTTAAAAGTGGCCTAACCAATGTCCTGTACAGCCGCAATATGACCTCCGAACTCCTGTACTCAACACTCTGACGAATAAAGGAAAGCATACCAAACACCTTCTTCACTATCCTATCTACCTGCAACTCCACTTTCACGGAGCTATGAACCTGCACTCCAAAGTCTCTTTGTTCAGCAGTACTCCCTAGGACCTTACCATTAAGTGTATAAGTCCTGCTAAGATTTGCTTTCCCAAAATGTAGCACCTCGCATTTATCTGAATTAAACTCCATCTGACACTTCTCAGCCCACTGGCCCATCAGATCAAGATCCCTTTGTAATTGGAGGTAACCTTCTTCGCTGTCCACTACACCTCCAACGTTTGTGTCATCTGCAAACTATACCTCTTACGCTCACATCCAAATCATCTATATAAATGAAAGAAGTGTTGGACCCAGCACTTGTGGCGCTCCACTGGTCACAGGCCTCTAGTCTGAAAAATAACCCTCCACCACCACCCTGTCTTCTACCTTTGAGCCCGTTCTGTATCCAAATGGCTAGTTCTCCCTGTATTCCATGAGATCTAACTTTGCTAATCAGTCTCCCATGGGGAACTTTGTTGAACGCCTTACTGAAGTCCATACGGAAGATCACATCTACCGCTCTGTCCTCAATCCTCTTTGTTACTTCTTCAAAAAAAAAACCCAATCATGTTTGTGAGATGTGATTTCCCATGCACAAAGCCATGTTGACTATCCCTAATCAGTCCTTGCCTTTCCAAATACATTTACATCCTTTCCCTCAGGGTTCCCTCCAACAACTTGCCGACCACTGACGTCAGGCTCACTGACCTACAGTTCCCTGGCTTGTTCTTACCACCTATCTTAAACAGTGGCACCACGTTAGCCAACCTCCAGTCTTCCGGTACTTCACCTGTGACTATTGATGATACAAATAACTCAGCAAGGGGCCCAGCAATCACTTCTCTAGCTTCCCACAGAGTTCTAGGGCACACTTGATCAGGTCCCTGGGATTTAGCCACCTTTAACCATTTCAAGACATCCAGCACTTCCTCTTCTGTAATCTGGACATTTTGCAAGATGTCACCATCTATTTCCTTACATTCTATACCTTCCATATCTTTTTCCACAGTAAATACTGATGCAAAATACTTGTTTAGTATCTCCCTCATTTTCTGCGGCTCCACAAAAAGGCCACCTTGCTGATCTTTGAGGGGCCCTATTCTCTCCCTAGTTACCCTTTTGTCCTTAAATGTATTTGTAAAAACCCTTTGGACTCTCCTTAACTCTATTTGCCAAAGCTATCTCATGTCCCCTATTTGCCCTTCTGATTTCCATCTTAAGTATACTCCTACTGCCTACTCTTAAGGATTCATTCAATCTATCTTGTCTATGCCTAACAAACTTCCTCCTTTTTTTTTTAGAAACAAAACCCTCAATTTCGTTAGTCATCCGGTATTCCCTATACCTACCAGCCTTTCCTTTCACCCTAACAGGAATATACTGGTTCTGGACTCTCGTTATCTCATTTCTGAATGCTTCCCATTTTTTAGCCATCCCTTATCTGTAAACATCTGTCCCCAAACAGCTTTTGAAAGGTTTTGCCTAATACCATCAATATTAGCCTTCCTCCAATTTAGAAGTTCAACTTTTAGGTCTGGTCTATCCTTTTCCATCACTATTTTAAAACTAATAGAATTATGGTTGCTGGCCCCAAAGTGCTCCCCCACTGACACCTCAGTCACCTGCCCTGCCTTATTTCCCAAGAGTACGTCAAGTTTTGCACCTTCTCTAGTAGGTACATCCAAATACTGAATCAGAAAATTGTCTTGTACACACTTAAATTCCTCTCCATCTAAACCCTTAACACTATGGCAGTCCATGTTTGGAAAGTTAAAATCCCCTACCATAACCACGCTGTTATTCTTATAGATAAGAGAATCTCCTTACAAATTTGTTTCTCAATTTCCCTCTGACTATTAGTGGGTCTACAATACAATCCCAATAAGGTGATCATCCCTTCCTTATTTCTCAGTTCCACCCAAATAACCTCCCTGGATGTATTTCTGGGAATATCCTCCCTCAGTACAGCTATAATGCTATCCCTTATCAAAAACACCATTCCCCCTCCTCTCTTGCCTCCCTTTCTGTCCTTCCTGTAGCATTTGTATCCTGGAACATTAAACTACCAGTCCTGTCCATCCCTGAGCCATGTTTCTGTAACTGCTATATCCCAGTCTTATGTTCCTAACCATGCCCTGAGTTCATCTTCCTTCCCTGTTAGGCCTCTTGCATTGAAATAAATGCAGTTTAATTTATCAGTCCTACCTTGTTCTCTGCTTTGTCCCTGCCTGTCCTGACTGTTTGACCAACTTCTTTTCCTCAATTGTACCAATCGCAGATTGATCTCTTTCCTCACTATCTCCCTGGGTCCCACCCCACCACCTTACTAGTTTAAATCCTCCCGAGCAGCTCTAGCAAATTTCCCTGCCAGTATATTCGTCCCCTTCCAATTCAGGTGCAATCCGTCCTTCTTGTCCAGGTCACTTCTACCCCAAAACAGCTTCCAGTGATCCAAAAATGTGAATCCTTCTCCCTTACATCAGCTCTTCAGCCACGCATTCATCTGCTCTAACCCCCTATTCCTACCCTCACTAGCTTGCAGCACTGGGAGCAATTCAGATATTACTATTCTTGAAGACCTCCTTTTTAATTTCTGGCCGAACTCTCGAAATTCTCCCTTCAGAATCTCAACCTTTTCCCTTCCTATGTCGTTGGTTCCAATGTGGACAATGACCTCTTGCTGGCCCGTCTCCACCTTAATGTACCCCCTCGGAGACATCCTTGATCCTGGCAACAGAGAGGCAACACATCATTCTGATCTTTCACTGCTAGCCACAGAAATGTCTGTCTGTGTCTCGGACTAGAGAGCCCCCTAACACAATTGATCTCGTGTTAGAGCCGGTCTCAATACCAGAAACTTGGCTGTTCGTGCTACGTTCCCCTGAGAATCCATCACCCCCTACATTTTCCAAAACAGCACACTTGTTTGAAATGGGGATAGTCAGAGAAGACTCCTGCACTACCTGCCTACCTCTCTTACCTTCCCTGGAGTTAAACCATCTATGTGACTGTATCGCAGACTCCCCCCCCCCCCCCCCCCCAACCCTTTATAATTGCCATCCATCACATCCCCTTGCTCTTGAGAATTCATCATTACCTTAAACTGTCTCTCCAACCGATCCCTTTGATCTGATAGGATTCGCAACCAATGGCATTTATTGCAGATATAATCCTCAGTAACTCAAACTCTCCCTAAACTCCCACATCCGACAAGACGACCATATCACTCTACTAAAGGCCATTTTTGCTTCTTTCAATCTACAGACCCAGAAAATAGCACTGTCTTATTCCTCTACAGAATGCTGCTCCTGGCTAACTTAATCGTCATGTTTTACTATAAACCATTTCCCAAAATTGCAATATGGAGTAAGTACTTAATTTCCTGGGATATACAGAGGCTGTGAAATATATAAATATGAACCTTTCTTTCTATCACAAACAGCTCTGCCTGGATATTCAGGATGGTGGACAGTTAGAGAAGAGTTTTGGAATTAGATTAGATTAGATTAGATTACTTACAGTGTGGAAACAGGCCCTTCGGCCCAACAAGTCCACACCGACCTGCCGAAGCGTAACCCACCCATACCCCTACATTTACCCCTTTTAACCTAACACGACGGGCAATTTAGCATGGCCAATTCACCTGACCCGCACATCTTTGTGACTGTGGGAGGAAACCGGAGCACCCGGAGGAAACCCACGCAGACACGGGGAGAATGTGCAAACTCCACACAGTCAGTCGCCTGAGTCGGGAATTGAACCCGGGTCTCTGGCGCTGTGAGGCAGCAGGGCTAACCACTGTGCCACCGTGCCGCCCACAAACTGTGAATTGTCACTGCACAGTCCACAACAAGTTCAGAATTATCTTTAATGGCTTAGAAAGAAGCACTCAGCAATCTGAAAAATATTCAGTTTATAAAGAAGCACTATATGAGAGACCACAATAATGACCACTGTCGCTATCAGGTACACTGCAAAAAGGATACTGTCATTAAAAACCCACCAAAAATAAACATGAGCAGAAAGTCAGCCGTTCTTCCCCTGAATGATCCTTCTTCCAACATTCGACAGTATCTGTATCTGGGACAGAGTAAAAGAAGACAACCTGCAATTTACTATCAGATCTAGTCCCTCGGAGCCGGGGGTATTCAACCCAAACTCCGCCCAGTGACACACACAAAACCAGCCAGTTTACAGATTTGGGGATTCAGTCATTACAGATGGATTATGGACAGCAGCTGGTGTGAAATCCCAGATTCCATTCAGATCTGTGCCTGCTGGGGTTCTGAAAGGTGGGAGGTAAGGCTGCAACCTCTGTCTTACTGCCTGACTACTGAAATTTCCTGCACTTCAACCATGCTGGGATGGGACTCATTAACCTCATCCTTAGAACTTGCCACATTTGGAACCTGCCGAGATCTCCACACAATCAGTCAAGTATTCAGATATCAGAAGTGAGCCTGACTCTGTACAGCAAGAATTGCTGGACAGGGGTCATGAGCAAATCTGATGGCTGACCTTGGTGAGCTGAAGCCAACTTAATATAGATGAGCTGAATTGACACAGAACAAAATTCACTTTTGGGGATCAAACACATGGACTGCATTGGTTAAAGGTTAAACTTTGACTCAGCCAATGTTTAAATATATCCTTTTGTATTAGCTTTTAAATGATCTGACTGCTCGCTTCTTCACTTTGACAATTGCTGTAGGCTTTGTTACATGATTAGAGAATTGCACAGAATTTGCAGCACAGAGGAAGGCCATTCACCCCACCAGTGTCTGCCAGTTTTCAAGCTCCACCTGAGCATTCTTTCTATTCCCTCCTTTCTCATGTGTATGTTCAGCTTCCCCAAAATGACTCAACTATTCCTGTACTGCTTATTCCAGTTAACAAAGTAGGGACAAGTTAACATCACTTGTGGGATTCAAGGTAAAGTATAAAACTGACACTTTCCACATGGTCAGACATCAATTAGGGTAATTTTTTTTCAAAGCACAAAGATGAGACATCATTTTACTACTAAACACAAGAAACAGCAGTTCAAACCTTCAGGACAAAGACAAAGACAGTCTTATAATCATTCAGTGCACAGAGTTTGGAGGAAATACTGTCCTTGATCATATCGACATCTGATACAACCATTTTATCATCCATTACTTTCTGATGACAGAGGTGGCCCACTTTTAAAAATCTCAAGTGTTTTCAAATTGGTGGTTTTGACACTTCTCGGAAATCTCCTCCAACAATCCAAAATCTCTGACAAATATCACTTTTTCCCAGATGCTATCAATTTTGAAGGGTCACTGTACGCGAAACATTAATTACGTTTCTCTCTCCACAGATGCTGCCAGACCACCTGAGTTTCTCAAGCAACTTCTGCTTTTGTTTCAGATTTCTAGCTTATGGAGTTCTTTTATTATTGCAAGGTGGTGGAATTAGATTAGATCTGGGGAAAATGGGATAAGTTTGGGAATGGATACAGGGTCATGGAGAGATAGCAGGAATTAGTTTTGGATTGCTCTAACAAGCAAGTCAAAACAGCCCGATGAGTCAAATGGTTTTTAATCTATTTAATACAGTATACTCTAATGAACTTCCTCTATTTTCATATTTTCTTGTAACAATTAGAGGAAGTTTAATTATTGATGGTACGTTCACATGGACAGGTTCTGTTATAAATAGGAACAAAGTAGTTTATACTTTTTCAGAAATAAAGACAGACTTCTGACTTAAGGGAGTCTGAATTCCACTGTCCTCCAATTACATTCCAACTCTCAATTCTGCTCTACATGAAGTTTACATTCTATCTACACTACCCACGCACTGCACTTCAGACAGCTGAATAGTTTAAAAATGTGCAAGGGTCACAATCTCAAAATCTTAACACACACATCCTCCTATGCAAATAACAACTAATTATAGCTCAAGAACAGAATAAGTTTATGTACAAGTTTCTAATAATGTCAGCTCAAGAAAACCTGTAGTTTATTCAGGTTTCGACAGACTTCCGTGTTTATGAGCCTAAGAGACAGCACACAATCATCAGAGAGCAGGTAACTCACGCACAATTGGTTTGTTCTTGCTGTCTGTGGCTCAATCAATAGTATACTTACTTCTGATTCAAGAGGTTCTGGGTTCAAATCACAGACTTTGGCACAATTATTGAGAGGAGAAAACAATGACTCAACTACCTGCTTGGGTGGATGTAAAATATTCCAAAGCACTACTCTGATGATCAAGGAGAGTTACCTCCAGAGCTGTGATTAATAACTATCCTCTATCAACATCACAAAACAGATTATTGTATCATTATCTGATTGCTGTTGTGGGATGTTGTCTGCAATTTCTTTTTATATGTCTATTTTCTAATCACTCTGTTCAGAGATGTTATTATATACCTCTGGAGCATGTGGGCTTGAACTTGGGTCTCCAGGGCCTGAAGTAGGAACACTACCAGTGCACAAGAGCCCTTGCTGTTTGCAAGTTGGCTGCCACATTGTCATTTGTAACAAAGGCAATACTCCAAAAGTACTTCATTGATTGTAAAGTGACTTGAGACATCTAGTGCTTGTGAAAGGTTTGGTATCAGAGGTGTTTTAGTTTTCTTCTCTAGAAAGACAAATATACTAATGTTAATGCCTAGAGTTTGCTGAATAACTCACTTGTCAGTGGTCCCATCTGGGATCTGATGGGTAAAGGTGCAGTCTAACAGCCGTGTCTCAATTTACAAATCCTACCCGCGTAAAGTGAGCAGAATACAGCCACACCAGCTATTAGGATGCTGGGATCAGGTTCAGAAAGGTGAAACATAAGCACGTTTGATCAATCTGAACAGGCTTGAACTCTCTTCTCTAAAAAAAAGGGTGACCTAAGGGAAGCTTTTTTAAAAAATTATGATGGGATTCAACAAATAGAAGATGGATCTACTTGTGGGGAAAATCCAAAACTCAAGATCATAAATACAAGATCTCCGTAATAAATCTAGAGAGCAATGAAAAACTTATTTACCCACAGACGGGAACTCGTTGGTATGGGGAACCGAGCAGACCAATTGGATAGATGTAGTTAAGGGGAAGATAGATAAATAATTACAAACGCACAGATCTGGTGGGCTAAATGGCCTATTGCTGTGCTGAAATGCTCACTCCTTCAACAGCAGCTTTCAAATCAATCAGTGACATAGAACATAGAACAATACAACACAGAACAGGCCCATCAGCCCACGATGTTGTGCCGAACTTCTAACCTAGATTAAGTACCCATCCATGTACCTATCCAAATGCCGCTTAAAGGTCGCCAATGATTCCGACTCTACCACTCCCACGGGCAGCGCATTCCATGCCCCAACACTCTCTGGGTAAAGATCCCACCCCTGACATCTCCCCTATACCTTCCACCCTTCACCTTAAATTTATGTCCCCTTGTAACACTCTGTTGTACCCGGGGAAAAAGTTTCTGACTGTCTACTCTATCTATTCCTCTGATCATCTTATAAACCTCTATCAAGTCACCCCTCATCCTTCGCCGTTCCAACGAGAAAAGGCCGAGAACTCTCAACCTACCCTCGTACGACTTCCAACGATAATACTCCATAGGCCTTCTTACAAACTCTATCCACCTGAGTGGCAACCTTCAAAGATCTATGTACATAGACCCCAAGATCCCTCTGTTCCGCCACCTGACTAAGAACCCTACCATTAACCCTGTATTCCGCATTCTTATTTGTTCTTCCAAAATGGACAACCTCACACTTGGCAGGGTTGAACTCCATCTGCCACTCCTCAGCCCAGCTCTGCATCATATCTAAGTCCCTCTGCAGCCGACAACAGCCCTCCTCACTGTCCACAACTCCACCTATCTTCGTATCATCTACCACCTTGAAGGACAAGGGCAGCAGAAATACGGGAACACCACTACCTGATTTTCCTCCAAACCACGCACTCTTGTAACTTGAAAATACATTACCATTCCTTTACTACCTCACTGAATCAAAATCTGAGTATCCCCACCCCCAACCAATCCTAACAGCAGCAGCAGCTCTTCAAACTTCAAGGGCTGGACTGGTCAGCAATTCCCAAACTCTTAGAATAAATAAAAATACATAGCTCCAGCAGACCTCAGCTGGAAAGAGATAGTGAGAAGGTGCACTGGAAAAGAACGAGATTGGATTTGATTTTCTGTCCCCCACAACTGGTTATCTTGGCTATTCTTGCTAGCTGATTTCAAACATGAAATATGCCTACGTTACACAGGCTCTGGTAGGCACTCATGAAGCCCACCAAGAGTTAATGCCTTTGGGTTACAGTGGGAAGGTGGTCAGTCTGAGTCTGGGGAAAGTATAATCTGTGATGCCCAAAAATAGGCACGACTCTTCATGGGACAGAGAGTGGGGGTATGGTACTGACAACATTGCCTTAGAGAGCTGGTGGGGACTCAGGCTGAATAGCCACCTCTGTGCAACCACAGCTAATTATAAGCACTTCCATCTGTGTGTAGTTGTCAATGACTCATTTCTTTAACAAAACATTTGCATTAAGATTTTCCAAATGAGAAACCATTGACAATTTACTCCCAGCTGTAAAATGGTGGGCGGCACGGTGGCACAGTGGTTAGCACTGCTGCCTCACAGCGCCTGAGACCCGGGTTCAATTCCCGCCTCAGGCGACTGACTGTGTGGAGTTTGCACGTTCTCCCCGTGTCTGCGTGGGTTTCCTCCGGGTGCTCCGGTTTCCTCCCACAGTCCAAAGATGTGCAGGTCAGGTGAATTGGCCATGCTAAATTGCCTGTAGTGTTAGGTAAGGGGTAAATGTAGGGGTATGGGTGGGTTGCGCTTCGGCGGGTCGGTGTGGACTTGTTGGGCCCAAGGGCCTGTTTCCACACTGTAATGTAATCTAATCTACATCCAAAACTATATTGAAAAGAACTTTGAAAAGGTTCAAAGTGTTAAGGACCCCAGAAAGCCGTGTAGCATCAAAGGCCCATGACCTTTACAGGCTGCAGAGAAGAAACCACAGTACCTCCAACTGATCTCAACACATTCTTATCCAAGAGGGAAGGGTTGCAGACCTTGTACAGCTTTCAGTCTCCAGCTGCTTCACATGTGGGTCAAAGTTTGTAATAAGGTGCTGCCCACTCATTGAAGTGTTTTGTAAAGTGAACATATTTCATCCTGGACCAGCAAAGGCCCAATATTTCAAACCTTTAACCATCTGCAGGAGAGAGAGACTGCAAAGCCTCTGGACGACGAGAGAGGGTTGAAAAAGGTTGAATTTACAACATGCACAAATCTGGTGGGCTAAATGGCCTGGAAAGCTCACTCCTTCAAGCTTGACTCATCAGGAGCAAGTGAACTCGCAATGAAACAAGTTCAACGATAACTCCACTAAGCAGCCAAACAGGATTAGAGTTCTTTAAGCTCTAACTTTATTTTCAGTTTCACTTCCTGGCATTAAAATAATCAGAACAAAAAACAAACCATAGTGCTGCTGACAGTCAGCTCCTATTTGGGTTCAGGGGTATGTGTTGTCTTCCCAACACCATCAGAATCAGGTCAGAACTCACGGCTGGGTCTGTAAAACTTCTTCAATTCAAAACCATCTGCCATCCCATTCTATCACACAAAAGGATACAAGAAGATCATATTGAACAGAAAACTAAATCCCAAAGGCCCAAAGAATAGAAAGTTGGTTAGTAGTCTCCACACCTGCAAAAAAAATAAGAGAAACATGAATGAATTAAGTACACGCATGCATACTATATGATTTAATAAACTTTATAAACTCTCAGCATATTGTACTGTAAGTTATTGAATTAAGATTACCAAACAAGGGGTGAACTACACAACTGCTGGATTCAATGCAGTACAGTGTGGAAATAAATCAAAGATATCACAGGGCAATGCATTATAAAATGTGAGTTAATATATTTTGTTTAAACGTACCTGATATTTCTTGACTATCAAGTCAGGATTGAAATAAAGTTGGAATGGAGTGATGAATTCCAGTTGCTGTGAAAAGAGAAGAGAGAGTTTACTGGAAGCATTAACTAGAGGATGCAAGCTCAATAGCAGCCCGAATAAACAAGCAGCAAACATCCTATTAAACAACATGCAAAAGAACAGGAAGGATACTGGAGACAGTCAAGTTCATGCTGCTGTACTCAGGTAGTTAGAGATTACCTTTACCTCTCTCAGAAAGATAATGATCACTGCGGTTAACAGGTTAAGGTTGGTTTTATTTGGTTAGTACACAGAAAAGTGCAATGCAGACTGGAAATTCCGAAACTTAATCCTTGCTTTTGATGCAGTAGCCAATCTGAGCCACTGCCCTGGACCAGGGATTGAAGAAAGAAAGAGACAAAAATCAGCAAAGGTTCTTTGCTGCAGAGTATACAATTACACAGAGTCAGTCAACTGCAAGATGCACCAAGGCCACAAACTAAAGCAATAATCAAAAACATATCAAACATCACAAAAACTACTATGACATTATTTGGCAGGACAAATGTCCCAACTAAAATATCATCCTCAAATCAATGCCACTAATCATAGATTGCCTGCTTGATATCACTTTGTTAACTGTGGGCTCAGGCTGTGCACAAGATTGTTGCCACATTAACTGCACTACAACACTGATTATACTCTAGTGGCTCAAAAGCATTTAGCAAGTCCTAGGATCATCAAAGGTACCAGAAGAAATCCAAGTTTTCTCTTTAATGAGCCACACTCTTTTGCTGGTGTGATGCATTCAAGACAAAGGAGCACGCTTGACTGGCACCTCAAGCACTACCTTCAATATTCACTCTCCTTAGCACCAACGCTCAAGAGACCAGTCTGTATTTCCAAGATCCACTGTAGTAACTCACAAAGATTCCTTCAATAAAACCTTTGAAACCTGCAACGTCCACCACCAAAGCTTGGGCTGACAAGTGGCAAGTAACATTCACACAACAAATGCCAGGCAATGATCATCTCCAATAAGAGCCAACATGACTGCTGCCCATTGGCTGCAGCGGCAGAGGCACGTCTGGCTTCCCGGCAGCATCTGGGGCCAGTGCAGATTCATGGAGGCCTGAAGCAGACTCACAGTTGTGGCAGAATTGAATTTGGACTGGTGCACCACTCAGCGGCATCAACAGTATCTGGATTGGCAGAATTCAGCAAGGTCATGGGTGGAGGCGAGTTGGCATCCAAGAGTGGCAACTTTCATTCCAGTGGCAGCAGCGCAGCAAAGGAGACTCAGGCCCACGGCAGAGCACTTAACAAGAACAAATGTAAGGATGGACACTTTCTTTATTCTTCTGCCTTTATATTCTATCTTTTGGGTGTTTTTTGTGCTTTAAAGATGGTACCAGACAGTGGCAACACTATACAATACTTTTCACTGTAATTTGTAACAAAATGCACAAGACAATAAATCAAATCAAAATTCAATGGTTTTGCCATCACTCAATGTCCTACTACCAACACTCTGGGGCCAAACATTCAAATGGACTCACTTTATAAACACAATGGCTACAACAGCAGGTCAGAAGCTAGGAATATTGCACCTTGTAACTCATCTCCTAACTCCCCAAAACTTGTCCTCAATCTACAAGGCACAAGACAGGAGTATGATGAACTTTCCTCAATTGCCTGGATGGGTGCAACTCCAACAATACTCAAGAAGCTCGACACCATCCAGGACAGAGTAGCCTGCTTGACTGGCACCACATCCATAAACATTCACCCCCTCCACCATCGACACTCAGGAGCAGCAGTATATACTATATACAACATACACTGCAAAAATTCACCAAAGATCTTTAGATAGCACCTTCCAAACCCACAATAACTTCTGACGAGAAGGACAAGGGCAGCAGATGCATGGGAATATCACCTCCCGTAAGTTCCCCTCCAGACCACACAACATCCTGACTTGGAAATATATCACCTTTCTTCCAGTGGGTTCAAATCTGATCTCCCTCAGTAGCAGTATTGTGGATTTCCCTGCACCACAAGGATTGTAATGATTCAAACAGCCAGCTAATCAACATCTGCTCCAGGCTAATTACAGATGGACAATGAAAGCTGGTCCATTCAGTGATGCCCACACCCTCAGAATGATTTATAAAAGTATCATTCAGGTCCACTAGCAGATTGACAATGTTACTACATGGGAGACCTATTATATTAACCGAGACAGTGAGAATTCAAATTGCAACATTGTAGTTCAAGAATTCAATAAAATACAAAACAAATGAATTACATGGAGTCATTCAGCACAGAACCAGATCTAACTCATCCACGCCAAACTGATATCCCAATCTGCCGCAGTCCCATTTGTAAGCGTTTGGCTCAAATCCCTCTAAATGCTTTTATTCATAAACCAATCCAGATGCTTTTTATACGCTGTAAGTGTACCCACCTCCACCACTTCCTCTGGCAGCTTGTTCCATACACACCACCCTCTGCGTGAAACATTTACTCCGCAGGTCTTTTTTAAAATCTTTGAGGAGAAAGTGAGGACTGCAGATGCTGGAGATCAAAGTTGAAACTTTATTGCTGGAACAGCACAGCAGGTCAGGCAGCATCCAGGGAACAGGAGAAGGGCCTGTGCCCAAACCGTCGAATCTCCTGTTCCCTGGATGCTGCCTGACCTGCTGTGCTGTTCCAGCAATAAAGTTTCAACTTTTTAAAAATCTTTCCCCTCTTGCCTAAAACCTATGGCCTCTAGTTCTGGACTCCCCCCACTATAGTAAAAGACAAAAGGTTATTCACCCTCATGATGTTATAAACCTCTACAGAAGTCACCCCTCAGTCTCTGATGCTCCAGGAAAAAATCCCCCAGCCTATTCGGCCTCTCCCAATATCTCAATCCCTGTAGTCCCAGCAACAGCCTCAAAAACTTGAGAGAATGTCGAAAAGTTAACAACATCTTTCCTATAGAAAGGTCAACAGAAGTAATGTGGTATTATAAAAAAGTCTTGTACAGCTGCAACACGACATCCTAAGTCCTATAAACTCAAATGATCTGATCAATGACAACATGCATGCCAAACACCTCCTTCACCACCCTGTCTACCTGCCACTCCACTTTCGAAGGAACTATGCACCTGCACTTCTAGGTCTCTTTGTTCAGCAACACTCCCAGGCCCTACCACTAATTGTATAATTCTTGCCCTGGTTTACCTTACCAAAAAACAACACCTCATATTTACCTAAATGAAACTATCTGCCACTCCTTGACCCATCTAATCAAGGTCCTGTTGTACTCTGAGATAATCTTCTTCACTGTCCACGATATTACACTATCTTGGTGTCATCTGCAAACTTACTAACCATACCTCCAATATTTGCATCAAAATCATTTATATAAATGGCAAAAAGCAGTGGACCAGCACCAATCCTTGTGGAATACTGCTGGTCACAGGCCTCCAGTCCAAAAACTAACCCTCAACACGTGAGGTTTCTGTGCTATTCCCCACCCTCTGAATCTGCTTGCATTGACTCCATATTTGCAATGTTACAGGAGAAGCACTGGCATGTTATACAATATGGATTTAATAACCTAATGGCTCTGCACCCAGAGATCAGGAATGCAAATCCATCATGACAAACTGTTACCACAATCTCTTCCTCACAACATTCTCTATCAGCACTTGCTTTCATACCCATGGCTACAGGAACTGCTGCTGTTTAACATGTGCCCAGAATTGTAGAATGCTACCTCCCAGACATTTAGCGTCCTTGAAGCAGTGCCTACTGCATCCAGAAATCCTCGTATAGTACAACCTGTCTAGCAATCCCAAACATAACACGACTTCTCTCTCGAAAGTAACCGTTAAAGCTCTCCAGCCATTAGAAGCCGTTTCCTAACCCATTCCCCCCCCACACACACACCTGCCAAATGTACCATGAGAAATTCTGACAGTATTGACTACACACATCAGACCCACATTCCCTTCCTTCACTCACTCACTCACCGTCACCCCCACCACCACCCTGTATCCTGCCATTTAATAGATATGCACAGAAACACACACACACAAACCTCCACCACCAACGTGTCTCCGACCAATAAGCACTTAGACACAGAAACACAGGCATACATCCTCCACCACCACCCTGTCTCCTGCCATTAAAAGGATATACGCAGAAACACCCACATGCACAACACTCCATGAACACCTTGCCTCCTGCCATTGGACAGATATACACAATAACATACACACACCAAACTTTCTCGTGCCATTAAGCACGTATGCACAGAAACACACACGCACACTCACTCAAACCTCCTTGACCACCCTGTCTCCTGTCACCTGTCATCAAACAGTTATACACGGAAATATACACGCACAAACTTCCACGAACATCCTGCCTACTGCCCTTAAACAGATATACACAAAAACGCACATGCATACACAATCCTCCACCACCACCCTATCTCCT
>NC_057734.1:50912444-50925949 GCF_004010195.1 Chiloscyllium plagiosum
CCCTCACCCACTCTCTCCCCCCACCCCAATACTCCACAGCCACCCCTACCCACCACGGCCGCAGTGGTGAGCACACAGGCGCTAGTATAGGCCCGAGTGATGCTCGGCATCCTCCGGTACTCCTCCAGTAAACTTGCCGCCGCCATGATGCTTCCACCGCTGACTGACGGCGACAGCCGCCAATGGCAGAGCCACACCCAGACCACAGACCAGTCACACCGCAGGGAAAAGGCGGGACCACACCAAAGCCAATCAAAGCGTAGGGGGTGGGGACAGCGCCACGTCTGCTTTCACCGGCCAATAACGGCCCGCAACATTCCCCCATAGGAACCCAATTGGCTCATCCGAAAACAAAGGTGCAGCCAATAGGGAAAACGCACGTGAGGAAGCGGAACAGAGTGAAGACAATGGAGGTCCCTGGGGAGGGGAGGCGTCTGCTTTCACCGGCCAATAACGGCCCGCAACATTCCCCCATAGGAATCCAATTGGCTCATCCGAAAACAAAGGTGCAGCCAATAGGGAAAACGCACGTGTGGAAGCGGAACAGAGTGAAGACAATGGAGGTCCCTGGGGAGGGGAGGGGAGGTGGGTGTGAAAGTGGGAGGGGAGCTAGAGGGGTCACTAATACAGCACGGAAAGAGACCCTTCGGTCCAACCTGGTCATACTGACCAAGTTTTGCAAACTCAATCCCGCTGTGATCTAATGCATTTTTTTTTGTTGTTAGTCCCACTTGCCAGCGTTTGCCCTACATTCCCGTAAACCTTTCCAATTCATGCACCTGTCCAAATGTCTTTTAAAGGTTGTAACTGTGACTGCATCTGTTATTTCATCCAGCAGTTCATTCCACAATGAACCACCTTCTGTGTGAAAAAGTTGCCTCTCAGCTCCCTTTTAAACCTTTTGCCTGTTACCTTAAAAATGTGGTAGTTTTGAACTTCCCCATCCTAGGGAAAAGACGTTTGCTATTCACTTTATCTATGTCCCTCATGAGGGGTGAACCAGAGGGTATGGATCATAAAGGGTGCATCAGAGGGAGTGGGGAGGATCATACGGGGGTGGGAGTGGATCGGAGGAGTGTGTCATTGGGGGTTGGGGTGGATCTTAGAGTGTGGAGATGGGCAAAAGGGAAGAGTAGGAAACGATTGTGGAGGGACTTTTTGTGTCATCTGTAAATTTATTTATTATTCCCATGCTCCCTTCCCCACATTCTCATTGGCATTGAAGGTTTGGCAACATCTGTGGAGAGTGAAATGGTGTTAATGTTTGAAACCTTCACCAGTACTGAAGACAGCTGGGAAAATATTTTCAAATCAGCTGTGTGTGGAACTTAAATGCAAGCTTCCTGGCTCAGAGATAGGGACACCACCACTGCACCATAAGAGTTCAAGTCTACTACATCCCGTATTCCCAGGTGGCCTCCCATTCATGGAGAAAGTGAGGTCTGCAGATGCTGGAGATCAAAGTTGAAACTTTATTGCTGGAACAGCACAGCAGGTCAGGCAGCATCCAGGGAACAGGAGATTCGACGTTTCGGGCACAGGCCCTTCTTCAGGAATGAGCAGAGAGTGTTCAGCAGGAGAAGATAAAAGGTAGGGAGGAGGGACTTGGAGGAGGGGAGTTGGAAATGTCTTCTTCTTGACCTCTCCGCCTCCACCCTACTCCGACCTATCACCCTCACCTTGACCTCTTTCCACCTATCACATTTCCAACGCCCCTCCTCCAAGTCCCTCCTCCCTACCTTTTATCTTCTCCTGCTGAACACTCTCTGCTCATTCCTGAAGAAGGGCCTGTGCCCGAAACGTCGAATCTCCTGTTCCCTGGATGCTGCCTGACCTGCTGTGCTGTTCCAGCAATAAAGTTTCAACTTCGGCCTCCCATTCATGTACTAACAAGTCCTGAATGTTTTGAGATAAGATGTTTTCAGACTAGTATGGCCATACAAAAAAAGCCAAAATGACTCAGTATTCAAATTGTAACAGAATGATGGGATGTGGGGTTGGAGAGGGCGAAAGGAAGTGAGTAGAATAGATGAAGACAGTGCCTAAAGAGACAGAAAAATAAAAATAAAAGATTGAATTGGTTCAGCTGTCTGTCACCATGTTATAACATTACCCAATACTTTTCATCAATCTGACTACAAATGGTGACCAGTGCTGCATATTCTTCCCTTGCTAGATGGGACATAAGGCATGCCAGAGTTAGTATACACCAGAGACAATATACATCAACGCACCTGGTAAAGAATAGAGGCAAAGAAGTAAAGCAAAGAGGTCACTGGTTTAATCTCAGATGAGCACCGAGTACAAAGCTAAACATCATTTTCCAGAAAGGATGGAGAGGGTGCAGAGAAGGCTTGCTGGAGTATTGCCAGTTTGGAGGGATCTTGGTCAGAGATTAGGGATGGTCTGTTTAGATTAAAAAGGCGATTTTATAGTCTTCACAACATTGAATAATATTGAAAGAATAAATACGGAGAAACTGTTTCCATCAGGGTTCAAAACCAGAGGACAAAGAAACTAAGATCAGGCTTTTTGGCAATTCAATCAGATCATGGTTGATTCTCTATTCAATGCCATATTCCCACTTTCTCCCCATATTCCTTGATACCTTTTGTGGGATTTAGGTAAAGCAATCATAATTGCTTATGTAAGGTAAATGAGCTCACACGAGTGTATAGTTGTTTCAGCCAAGAAATGAGTTAACAAGAATTAAAACTATGTGAAGGAAATATATAATTGCTTTTGCATTAACTAAAATGTGCATACAAGAATCTACCTGCAAACAATGGTAGATGTTACAGACAAATAGATAAGGTGCTGTAAGGGGAGGGGTTGTAGGTTAAGCTAGGTGTGCTTGTACAAACAGTTACAAGCATCTGTTTCCCGCTGCTGTAAAAACAAAAGAGACCACAATCAAGAGGTCATAAGGCTCAGTATAGGTAAAGAATGGAAGGAAATGTTGCTTTAGCGGGCAAGGAAACAGATGGCAGGGAAGGAGGTTATGTAACAATGGACCACAGCGGGATGTGGTGAAATAGACAAGTAAAACTTTTGCTTTGTTATGCACAAGGCCGGATGAGGCAAGAGATAAACAGCCGGGTTTAGAGTAGTGGGAGATGTAAACAGGGGAGGAGCAATGGGAGGAGGGAAAGAGGAATGAATTGTATAAAAAGTTGTGTACTTGTTAAACTCGGTGTGCCTATCTTATGGACACCATGCTTGCAAGGTGATAAATGATACTGCTGCTTCAGATCTTGTCTCAGACTGAAATTATTGAAGTGAGTGGGTTCTATTTCCTTTGAAATCTAAAAATGTATATTTATCTTTCTTTAAAATATTCAGTAATGGCCTCCGCAGCCTACTGTGGTAGAGAATTCTACCGTTTAACTACCATTTGAGTGAAGAAACTGTTCCTCAGCTCAGTCCTGCATCTTGAGACTGTGTTCCTGGTTCTACATTCCCGAGCTAGGGGAAACATCCTCCTTGCATCCAATGCATACAGCTGTCTTCGATCACAAAGTGTGTCCAAGCTGTTCTTCAGATTCGGCTAAGTGTAGTTAAGAAAAGACTCAACAACACAAATTTACTTAAATATGAACATTTACTAAGTAAATAAAAATAATGAAAAAGAAACAGGGGTGTTCCACAAGGATCATTTCTGAGTCCTGTTTTGTTTGCCGTTTATATAAATAATTTGGATGAGAATGTAGAAGACATGGTTTGTACGTTTGCGGGTGACACCAAAATTGGTGACATAGAAAACCTTCTTCACTGTCTACCAAGATTACAAAGGGATATTGATCAAAGGGTCAATGGGCTGAAAATGGTAGATGGAGTTCAGTCTGGAAAAATGTGAGGTATTGCATTCTAGTACAACAAACAAGGGTAGGGCTTGGGTAGTGTTGTAGAACAGAGGGACCTAGGGAGCAGGTACATAACTGTTTGAAGTTTGCTTCACATATAGGAGAGGGTGGCGAAGAAGGCGTTTGGCACACCTGCCTTCATTACTGAGTCCTTTGAGTATAGGAGTTAGGAAGTCATGTTGACATTATACAGGCCATTGGTGAGGCATCTTCTGGAATACTGTGTCCAGTTCTGGTTGCCCAGTTATAGGATGAATGTCATTAAGCTGGAGAAGGTTCAGAAGAGACTTACCAGAATGTTGCCGGATATGGAAGGTTTGAGTTATAAAAAAAAGCTGGATAGGCTGGGACATTTTTTTATGGGGACGTAGGTGGTTGAGAGGCGACCTGATAGAAGTTTAAAAAATAATGACGGGTATAAATAGAATTAATGGTAGTTGTCTTCTAGGGGCACATTTTTAAAGGTGAGAAGAGAGAGATTTAGAAAACACACAAGAGGCAAACTTTTTACACAGAGGGTTGTTCACGTTGGGACTGAAAGTGGTGGATGTGGGTACAGTTACAACATTTAAAAGACATTTGGATAAGGACATGAATAAGAAAGGTTTGGAGGGATGTGGGCCAGGAGCAGGCAGGTGGGGCTAGTTTAGTTTGGGATTACATTCAGCATGGACTAGTTGAACTGAAGGGTATGTTTCTGTGCTGTATGACTCTGACTCTGTCTCTTCTGTTCATCAGGGACCTCTCAATGGCTGGCTGGTCTGGAGGCTTAGGTTCATTCCTGGCACTGTTCGCCAACCTGGTCTGAGGTGAAGTCCAACAACTCGGAACAATGATTTGAAGGTGCTGGTGTTGGATTGAGGTGTACTAAGTTAAAAATCACGCAACACCAGGTTATATCCAACAGGTTTATTTGGATGCACTAGCTTTTGGAACACTGCTCCTTCATCAGGCGGTTGTGGGGTATAAGATTGTAAGATACAAAATTTATAGCAAAAGTTCACGGTGTGATGTAACTGAAATTATATACTGAAAAAGATCTGGATTGTTTGTTAAGTCTCTCATCTTTTAGAATGACCATGTTGGTTTCAGTTCTTTCGTATGTAAATCGCAAAACTTTTTTTAAAAGTTACGTTCTGAAGTGAATTTTAACAATTGGTGTCATGGCGGCCCAGATAATGCATTGAAGGTGTGAGGTGCCCTCTGTGAGACTGTGTGTGCCACAATGGTCAGATTGATTCTAATCTTAAAAAACGGATTTACAGAATCTTACATGGATTCATGCAGTTTTTGAGCAAAAGAAAATGTAATTCTGCAAGTACAAATTCACCCCACAAACTTATATGTATATATGTGGTGGGGGGTGATTATGAGTGTCTGTAAGAGTGTGTATGTGTGTGAGTGTGAGTATAAAGGGGTATAGGTCTGTGAGAGAGTGTGTGTGGGAGTGTATGTGTGAGCGTATGAGAGAGGGTCTGTGCGAGTGTGTGTGTCTGTAGGAGTGTGTGTCTGTGCGTGTATAGTGCAGTGGGGTCACCTGTAGTGTGATGTGAACCCAAGGGCCCGGTTGAGGTCATCCCCGTGGGTACCGAATTTGGCTATCAGCCTCTGCTCGGCCACTTTTCATTATTGCCTGTCCCAAAGTCCGCCTCGGAGGACGGTCCCCTGAATGTCCGAGGTGAAATGTCCCAGACCGACTGGGAGGGAACATTCCTGTCTGTTGATTGTTGTGCAGTATCCATTCATCCATTGCCGTAGCCTCTGCTCCGGCCCACCAATGTACCGTGCCTCAGGGCATCCTTGCCTGCAGTGTATGAGATAGACAACATTGGCTGAGTCGCATGAAACTCTAGTGAATACGGGCCCAGTCAAATCAATCTCTCCTCACAGGACAGCCTGACCATCCCCAGTACCATCTCCATAACCACCTGATGAAGGAGCAGTGCTCTGACAGCTAGAGCTTCCAAATAAACCTGTTGGACTATAACCTGGTGTTGTGTGATTTTTAACTTTGTCCACCCCAGTCCAACACCAGCACCTCCAAGTATCCCCAGTATCAGCCTAGTGAAACTCTGCTCCATTCCCTCTATGGTAAGAATATCCATTTTTTAGGTAAGGAGACTAAACCTTCATTCAAACCTCCAGGTGTGGCCTCACTAAGGCCCTGTATAACTACAGTAAGGCATTCTTGTCTCTGAAGTCAAATCTTCTTGCAACGAAGGCCAATTTACAATGTGCCTTCCTAAATGCTTGCTGCATCTGTCTGACTATTTGCATTGACTGGCAGGCAAGGACACCTGGATCATTTTGTACATCCCAATATATCTCCATTAAATAGTATTCTCACCCCAAAGTGTATAACTTCACATTTTGCCATGCTGTACTTCATCTGTCATGGATTTACCCACTCACTCAACTGAAGCACATAGGCTTAATGTGACTGTGGAAAGAATCAGGGACAACATATTCTTACAAAGCAAGGTATTATGATTGAGAATGCACTGCCTGAGAAGGCAATGGAAAGGGATTAAAAATAACATTCAGAGAGAACTGGCTAAATACTTGGAAAAAGGGAAACAATGGAACAAGAACAAGAGAGTCTGTTTCAAGTGATCTGCAAATGGAACAAGGTTGCAGTCAGAAAAAAACCTGTTCACTCAGCAAGTAGTTAGTGTATGGAATGCAATGCCTGAAAGTGTAGTGGATGCAGATTAAAGGGAATTCAATAGAGCATTGGATAATTATTTAGATAAAAATAATGTGCAAGAGTATGGGGGAAAAAACAGAGATTGGCCCTAGGTAATGATGCTTATTTAATGAGCCAGTATAGACTCAATTGGGCTGAATGGCCTCCTTCTGCCTGATGCTATAACACTAATGTGATTCTGTGAAAAGTGACAATATGGCAAATGGAGGAGAGTGGAACACTCAATGGCATTACTGAATCCCCCACTGTCAACATTCTGGGGGTTACCATTGACCAGAAACTCACCTAGACTTGGCCATATAAATACTGCAGTACAAGAGCAGGTCAGAAGCTTGGAGTCCTGCAATGAATAACCCAGTTCCTGACTTCCCAAAGCTTGTGCACCATTTTCAAGATACATGTCAGGAGTGTGAAAGAACATTTCCCACTTGCCTGGATGGGTGCAGCTCCAACAACGCTCAAGAAGTTTGACACCATCCAGGACAAAGCAGCCTGCATGATTGGCACCACATCCACAAACATAGAACATACAATAGTTCAGCATAGACCAGGCCTTTTGACCCTCGATGTTGCGCCAACCTTTTATCCTACTCTAAGATCAAACTAACCTACGTACCCTTCACTTTACTATCATCCATGTGCTTATCCAAGAGTCGCTTAAATGTCTCTAATGTACCTGATTGTACAACCACTGCTGGCAGTGCATTCCACTCACCCACCACTCTCCGCATAAAAAAACCTATCTCTGACATCTCCCCTAAACCTTCTTACAATCACCTCAAAATCATGCCCTCTCATGATAGCCATTTCTACCCTGGGAAAGAGTATCTGGCTATCTACTCTATCTATGTCTCTCATCATCTTGTACACCTCTATCAAGTCACCTCTCATCCTTCTTCACTCCAATGAGAAAACCCTTAGCTCTCACAACCTTTCTTCATAAGACATGCCCTCCAGCCCAGGCAGCATCCTGGTAAATCTCCTCTGCACCCTCTGTAAAGCTTCCATATCCTTCCTATAATGAGGCAACCAGAACTGAACACAATATTACAAGTGTGGTCTAACCAGGGCTTTATAAAGCTGCAGCATAATCTTGCAGCTCTTAAATGCAATCACCCTGCTAATGAAGGCCAACACCATTAACCTTCTTAATAACCCTATCAACTTGGGTGGCAACTTTGAGGGATTTATGGACGTGGGCCCCAAGATCCCTCTGTTCCTGCACACTGCCAAGAATCCTGCCTTTAACACTATAATCAGCATTCAAATCAACCTTCCAAAATGAATCACTTCACACTTTTCCAAGTTGGACTCCATTTGCCGTTTCTCAGCCCAGCTCTGCATCCTGTCAATGTCCAGTTGCAACCTACAACAGGCCTCCCCACTATCCACACACCACCAATCTTCATGTCATTGGCAAACTTACTAACCTACCCTTCCACTTCCTCATCCAAGTCATTTCACAAGGAGCAGAGGTCCCAGAACACATCCCTGTGGAACACCACTAGTTACCGAGCTTCACGCTGAATACTTTATATCTACTACCACTCTCTCTGTCTTCTATGGGTGAGCCAATTCTGTATTCATACAGCTAAATTTCCCCATATCCCATGCCTCCTTACTTTCTGAATGAGCCTACCATGGGAAGCTTATCAAACGCCTTGCTAAAATCCATACACACTACATCCACTGCTCTACCTTCATCAATGTGTTTTGTCACATCCTCAAAGAGTTCAATAAGGCTTGTGAGGTATGACCTGTCCTCACAAAACCATGCTGACGATCTCTAATCAAATTATGCTTTTGCAAATAATCGTAAGTCCTATCTTTTAGAATTCTTTTCAATAATTTGCCTACCATCGACATAAGACTGACTGGTCTGTAATTCCCAGGGTTATCCCTATTGCCTTGGGGTCTCCCTTGAACAAGGGAATAACATTTGAGAGCCTCCAATCTTCTGGTCCTACTCCAGTGGACAGTGAGGAAACAAAGATCATCAGCAAAGGCCCAGCAATTTCTTCCCTTGCTTCCTATATTAACCTTCCTATAATCCCATCTGGCCCAGGGGACTTATCTATCCTCATGCTTAAATTTACACCACATCCTCCTTCTTAACATCAACCTGTTCGAGCATATCAGCCTGTTTCACACTGTTCTCACAAACAACAAGGTGCCTCTCACGAGTGAATACTGAAACAAAGTATTCATTAAAAACCCTTCCCATCTCCTCCGACTCCAGGCACAAGTTCCCTCCACTATCCCTGATCAGCCCTACCCTCACTCAGGCCATCCTTTTGTTCCTCACCTAAGTGTAGAATGCCTTGGGGTTTTCCTTGATCCTACCTGCCAAGGGCTTGTCATGCCCCCTCTATCTCTCGTAAGTTCATTCTTCAGTTCCTTCCTGGCTACCTTGTAACACCCTAGAGTCCTGTCTGATCCTTCCTTCCTCAACCTTAAGTAAGCTTCCTTCTTCCTCTTGACTAGATGTTCCACATCTCTTGTCACCCAAGGTTCTTTCACCCTACTATCCCTTTCTTGCCTCAGTGGGACAAACCTATCTAGCACTCACAGCAAGTGCTCCCTAAACAACCTTCACATTTCTGTCATGCATTTCCCTGAGAACATCTGTTCCCAATTTATGCTCCACAGTTCCTGCCTAAAAGCATTGTAATTCCCTCTCCCCCATTTAAATACTTTCCCATACCATCTGCTTCTATCCCTCTCCTTTACTATAGTAAAAGGTCAGGGAGTTGTGATCACTATCACCAAAATGCTCTCCCACTGAGAGATCTGACACCTATCCTGGTTTGTTGCCAAGCACCAAATCCAACATGGCCTCCCCTCTAGTCAGCCTACCTACATATTGAGCCAGGAATCCTTCCTGGACACACCTGACAAAATCTGCTCCATTGAAACTATGTGGACTAAGGAGGTTCCAATCAATATTAGGGAAGTTAAAGTCACCATGACAACAACCTTGTTACTTCTGCACCTTTCCAAAATCTACCTCCCAATCTGCTCCTCCATGTCTCTTGCTTTGGAGCATCTATAGAAAACTCCCAATAAAATAACTGCTCCTTTCCTGTTTCTGACTTACATCCATAATGACTCAGTAGACAAATCCTCCTCGATGGCCTCCCTTTCTGCAGCTGTGATACTATCCCTGATTAGCAATGCCACTCCCCTACCTCTTTTACCTCCCTCCCTATTCTGTTTGAAATATCTAAACCCTGATACATCCAAGAAACATTCCCGCCCCTGTGATATCCAATGGTCACAACATCATAGCTCCAAATTCTGATCGATGCTCTAAGTTTATAACCCTTATTCCTGACAGCTCTTGCATTAAAATAGACACACTTCAACCCATCACACTGACTGCAACCTTGCCCTATCAATTATCTATCATTCCTCACAAACTCTGCACACTGTATCTGTCTGTTCACACGCTACCCCATCCTCTGATCTGTAGCTCCAGTTCCCATCCCCCTGCCAAACTAGTTTAAAACCCTCCCGAAGAGCTACAGCAAACCTCCCACCCAGGATATTGGTAACCCTCCAGTTGAGTTGCAATCCATCCTCCTTTTACAGGTCCCACCTTAACCAGAAGGTGTCCCAATGATCCACATATCTGAAGCCCTCCCTCCTACACCAGCTCTGCAGCCACATGTTCAGGCTGCATTCGCTCTCTGTTCCTAGCTTCACTAGCTCGTGGCACCAGTAGCAATCCTGAGATTACTACTTTGCTTGTCCTGCCTTTTAGCTTCCAACCTAACTCCCTATATTCACGTTTTAGGTCCACATCGCTTTTCCTAGCTATGTCATTGGTACAAATATGTACCACGACTTCTGCTCCCCCTCCCCCTTAAGAATCCTGTAGACTTGATTCGAGATATCCTGACCCTGGCACCCAGGAGACAACATACCATTCTGAAGTCTCACTCTCGACAACAGAATCTCCTGTCTGTCCCTCTAACCATTGAATCTCCTATCATTATTGCTCTCCTATTCTTCCCCTTCCTTCCTAAGCCAGAGCCAGGCCCAGTGCCAGAGAGTTGGCCAATGTGGCTTCCCCACTACCCCCCCACTAACAGTACCCAAAGCCGTATACTTATTACTGAGTGGGATGGCCATAGCGATCCCTGCATTGTCTGCTATTCCCATTCCTTCTCCTGACAGTCACCCAGCTACCTTTGTCCTTAACGTAGGTGTGACTACCTCTCTATCACACCCCCCCCCCCCCCCCCCCCCCCTCTGCATCCCGAATGATCCGAAGTTCATCCAGCTCCAGGTCCAGTTTCCTAACATGGTCTGTGAGGAGCTGGAGTTGGATGCACTTCTCGCAAGTGAAGTCAGCAGGGACACTAAAGGTGACCCTTACCTCCCACACCCTGCAAGAGGAGCAAGCAACTACCTTAGTTTCCATCCCCTCTGCTACAAATTGCCAAAAGAGGTTAAAAAAAAGCCTTCCATTACCAACCCACCACAGAGAATCGTTTTTTTGATTAGAGGAGAAGGACGACGGGTGGGAGATACTGCACATGTACTGTTTCGGTTTTAGCCAACGCCAGTGGACTGTGGGAAGAAACCAGAGGAAGACCATGCAGACACAGGGAGAATATGCAAACTTCACACAGACTGTCACCCAAGGCTGGAATCAAACCCAGGTCCCTGGCACTCTGAGGCAAGAGTGCTAACCACTGAGTCACCGTGCCATCCTATTCATTGGTGTGTATTTTATATGAGAAGTTATGTATTAGAACTGTGAATTAAATTTATGTATGAGTGTCTCAGTAGGGAAGATGTTCATGGCTACACATGCAAAGGGTGTAACGTGTGGCATAATCAGCTTAAACAGGTCTCTTGTAAACCACCAACCTGCAAATTAAACAAAAGTGTGATCATCAAACTTCACAGAAACTACATTAACATATCATGATAGCACTGTGTATCTGTGAGTAAACCAAACACATTTTAAATTAAATACATAATTAATTAGAACACTGACCCATAGTAGTGCCACAAAACAAATTCATTTAAACCTATTTCTAAATAAAAATGAAATGTTAGTTGGCAATGATTGTACAGATGCAGCTCATAATGGATTGGGAGTTGATTATATCATAGACGCATGTTGTAAGTAAATCACCACAAGTTACCTTTAATTTGGCTACTTCTAAAAAAAGGTCTTATAAGCAATCAAATACTGAAACAATGATTTAAATTGTGTTCCCATGTGACAACCAAAACAAGACCGCTCAAGTAACCAAGTTAAGCCTCACAGCTCAATGTAGCTATTACCCAATTAATGGTGGGACCTAGCCATGATCCCACCAATTAGTGTCTGCCTCTGAATGTGTCCAGGGTTTGATCCTTATCCAAAGTTGTTCTCTGGAATTCTGCTGAAGAGGGAGTTCTGATGTTTGAATCTAATACAGATGTTCATCGTTCATAGAACATAGAACATTACAGTGCAGTACAGGCCCTTCGGCCCTCGATGTTGCGCTGATCAGTCATATCAATCTGAAGCCCATCTAACCAACATTATTCCATGTACGTCCATATGCTTGTCCAATGACGACTTAAATGCACTTAAAGTTGGCAAATCTACTACCGTTGCAGGCAAAGCATTCCATACCCTTACTACTCTCTGAGTAAAGAAACTTCCTCTGACATCTGTCCTATATCTATCACCCCTCAATTTAAAGCTATGCCCCTCATGCTCGCCGTCACCATACTTGGAAAAAGGCTCTCCCTGTCCACCCTATCTAACCCTCTGATTATCTTATATGTCACTATTAAGTCATCTCTCAATCTTCTTCTCTCCAACGAAAACAGCCTCAAGTCCCTCAGCACACTACCAAGAATCTTACCATTAGCCCAGTACTTTGCATTCCAGTTACTCCGACCAAAGTGAATCACCTCACACTTGTCCACATTAAACTCCATTTCCCACCTCTCAGCCCAGCTCTGCAGCTTATCTATGTCTCTCTGTAACCTACAACATCCTTCTCACTATCCACAACTCCACCGACCTTAGTGTCGTCTGTTCAGATTGTTTATAGTCCTTTCATCCAAAATATTGATTACTCTCCTGGAGTTCTAGAGATTGCAACTTGCTTCCTTATCAGAAGTAACGTCTTTCTTCCTTATCTTAACTGTCTGTTTGAAGACACAGATTTCCTTCAGTTCCTTAAATTCTTCTGCAGAGAAATCACATGTCCTTTGTGACATAAACTGCCAGTTATCAAAGAGTTATAGAGTCATAGAGATGTACAGCGTGGAAACAGACCCTTTGGTCCAACCCATCCATGCCGACCAGGTATCCCAACCCGATCTAGTCCCACCTGCCAACACCTGGCGCATATCCCTCCAAAATGTTGCAATTGTACCAGCCTCCACCACTTTCTCTGGCAGTTCATTCCATACACGTACCACCCTCTGCGTGAAAAAGTTGCCCCTTAGGTCCCTTTTACCCTAAACTTATGCCCTCTAGTTCTGGACTCCCCGACACCAGGGAAAAGACTTTGTCTATTTATTTTATCTTCATAATTTACCCAAAATTACCCTCAAAATTATCCTCAAAATTACCCTCATAATTTTGTAAACCTCTATAAAGTCACCCCTCAGCCTCCAACATTCCAGGGAAAGCATTTCCAGCCTGTTCAGCCTCTCCCTATAGCTCAATTCCTCCAACCCTGGCAACATCCTTGTAAATCTTTTCTGAACCCTTTTAAGTTTCACCACATCTTTCCAAAAGGAAGGAGACCAGAATTGCATGCAATATTCCAACAGTGGCCTAACCAATGTCCTGTACAGCCGCAACATGACCTCCCAACTCCTGTACTCAATACTCTGACCAATAAAAAAAAGCATACCACACGCCGCCTTCACTATCCTATCGACCTGCGACTCCACTTTCAAGGAGCTATGAA